>NC_142948.1:20034746-20137246 GCF_046866305.1 Octopus bimaculoides | reverse complement strand
CCCCATAAACCAGATGATGATTCAAGAAAAAATGCTTTCATTGAACAAAGACCTTAAGAAAAAATATTCAAGGCCAGTTCAGGATGGTTTATGCAATTTAAGCTGCAACACAATCTTCATAATGTTAAGGTGCAAAATAGAAATGCATTGACAGATTCAGTCGTAGCACCTGAGTTTCCTGCAACAATGGTAAAGATTATTGAAAACAACAACTTTATTCCCCAGCAAGTTTTCAATGGCAACGAGAGCAAGCTCTTCTACAAGAGAATGCCAGAACTAGTCCTTCATAGCAAAGGAGTATAAATTTATGCCTGGTTTTAAGGTCCCTAAAGATCATCCGAGTCTTATGATGGGAGGAAACTGCAAGCTCATGCAGCAAATCCAAGTGCACTTAACATCCCAAAGACATCACTCCCAGTTATGTGAATGTCAAACAGCAAGCTTGACTGACTATCATAAGTTCTGAAGATTGGTTTCTCAATTATTTTATTCCAGGAGCAAATTCCATTTAAGATCCTTTTTATCTTAGACGATGCTCCTGGCCACACGTCACTGACTCTGACCTCAATATCACCATCGTTTACCTACCTACTAACACCATCTCTTTACTTCAACCCATGGACCAGACATGCACTTAGTAGGTTGTAGCAGCAACAAAAATTTAGGAAGGTGCCATATTCTGTGACTTTTAGAAATGTACAATATTTGCGAAGTCATACTTAATATAAATTCAGCATGGAAGGATGCATCAAGAACTTGTATGAATGCCATTTGAAAGAAATGGTGCCCCTTGTTTGCGAACGATTTCAAGGGTTTCGATATTTCTGGTGTAAACAAAGAATTGGTGGTATTATCAAAAGAACTGAACAGGGATTTGAAGGAGGATGATTTCAACGCATTAACTGATGGGGACAAGCAACAACTCACAAATGAAGAGGTGATGAAGCTTTATGAATAGTAACAAGTGAAGCACTGCAACGGGAACCAGAAAGAAGACACTTCACCATCAACAAAATGAAGAAAGCTTTTGCATACATGTAATCACTAGCCTTTTTCGAGAAAATAGATCGTAATGCTGAGTACTTCGCTAAAATCATGGGGGCTGTTCACGACGCTTATATTCCTTCCTTATAGGGTTATCCTGTGGGATTTGACTGTTATTTCTAGCATGTGGATAGCCGGCTTGGAGGCCAAGGCCGTAGAATTGGGGGTCAAACTAAAGTGTTTGACCGGTAGTAAACGAATGTGAAGAAAAACAGTTTCGCTGACGGATGGGGAAAGAACATTCCCCATGTGAATTTTCCGAGTCCTCTTCCCCGCCACCCCGTTCGTCAGCGCGCATTTTTTTTTATATTCGTTTACTACATGTTGTTGTACACCTATTGCACCTTTTTTTTTTGTTCACGTCAAACACTTTAGTTTGACTGAAATCTCTGACAGTTTCAATTAGATACGATCCATCCGGCGGAATTACAAACCATTTCTGCTTATCATATATAGTCAAAAACATTTCGTAAATATGAGGACTTGGGTTCGATTCTAATGTACGGTGATTTGGGCAAACTTCTTTCTTCAAACACATATTAAATCCGCTTTCTTAAAGTCATTCATAATCATGAAGCGAAAATATCGACAGACAGGTTGATAAAGAATTATATTGCCTTACAACAACCTCTCACTACTTTAAAGACTACAAGATTCAATAAATGCTTATATAAAAATAATAAATATATTGATGTAATATAAAAAAAAAGGAAAAATAATAGTAATCCAAATCCTCAACTTACCTCTGGATGGTTAAATACACCACGTGTTTGATGTTTCAGTTTCTGACTGTCGTAAACATTTCTTGATACGTTTTAACTTGAGCCAAAAGCAAATATCAGCTTTTATAATGTTATTACGGTTTATCATTTATTTGCTTTTCATGTATATGGATATTAATTATTAAATAGATAATCTATATTAAATATCGCTCTAATTTTATTACGACAAAAATCGAGGCACTGTTTCGATTTCCTTTATGATATTTCTTGTAATAACAAGAGAAGTACGTTCGAATCCCATTGCAGCCTATATTTATTGTGTTGTGTTCTTCATTTACTTCAGTTAGTAAATTTTTACTATTACACCCGTCTGGTAAGACGGGTATAATAGCAGAAGTTTTCGTATTTATTTGCTGAATGTAGAAAATAAGTCTCCGACGGGAGTAGTGGTGCTTCCACTTGTAAACGACCGTGCGGACACATTTCTCTCCTACGACATCATGATTCTCTCAAACACTGTCTTGCAACACGAAATACTTCAAGTCTTTGGTCCTCATGGCGCAGAACATTGGCAAACTTTTTCTTATCTGCTTCCCCTCTGGCTAAATAAACCTGTCTCCTAGCTATATAGATTATACATATATATATATATATATATATATATATATTCATTTAAAATGCAGAGATGTCTATAATAGGACATCTACTCGCTAGAAATACCAGCAAAAGACTTGAAACCATGGTACAGAATATAGATTGGTAAAAAATTTTATTTTTCATTTCCTTTCGAAATTATCCCTAATTTTTGTGGTATGTAGTCTTTTGCTGCTATTTCTAGCGAGTAGATGTCCTATTATAGACATCTCTGCATTTTAAATGAATAATACATAGTCTATTGACTGTTTTTTCACTCTCGCTAGACCACTGGTGGTAAATAAAATTTCTAAAATTTTTTTTGCTACCCTATAATTTATTAATAATGATAAAATTCTTTTTGGATGATTTTCTGAAGGAATTTCGGCATTTTTGCATTTTTGTATTTGCTGCCGATTAGGTAAACCGCAAATACGCGGTATATTTTGAAAAATTAGACATAGGAACACGAACCATGCTGCGTATTGACTCGTGCTTCATATGTTGTCTGGTCATTTCTGCTGACGATAGTCCGACCTTGTAAGATATATAATCTTTATCTTACTAAAATTGACTTGAAACCATGGTACAGAATATAGATTGGTAAAAGTTTTTATTTTTCATTTCCATTCGAAATTATCCCTAATTTTTGTGGTATGTAGTCTTTTGCTGCTATTTCTAGCGAGTAGATGTCCTATTCTAGACATCTCTGCATTTTAAATGAATAATACATAGTCTATTGACTGTTTTTTTACTCTCGCTAGACCACTAGTGGTAAATAAAATTTCTAAAATTTTTTTTGCTACCCTATAATTTATTAATAAATATATATATATATATATATATATATATATATATATATATATATGGGAGAATATACAAAAAATAACAACAGACGAGGACAGGTGGTGTAAATAACAAAAGTATATATTAGTATGACGCTCGGGAATACGGAAAGTCTTTGACGTTTCGAGCTACGCTCTTCAACAGAAAGAATACGGAGACAAGGAGAAAAACACGGAGAAAAAAAATTGAATAGTGTTCAATCAACGGTCAATCATATATATATATATATATATATATTACATATATATATATAATACATATATATATTATATTATATATACATTATATATATATATATATATATATATATATATATATATATATATATATATATATATTATATGCATTTATTTTATATATATGTATTACATCTATATATATATAATGATGAGAATGTGTCTGTGTGAATCCCTAAAACTTGAGAACTACACAACCTATTTCATTCAAGTCAGAGCAATCTCCTCCACTATTTCAGTATTACACATCAAAAGTGAAACATCTCTCTATTGTAATATCAGATATTTTCACTTTAATACTGGAACTATTAAAGTGAAACTATTATCTCATATATACAGGCATACATATATACATAACTTACATATATATATATATATATATATATATATATATATGTGTGTGTGTGTGTGTGTGTATGTATACACTCACAAGTGAGTTTTTGTATTTATATCGATTTAAATAAGAGCTAAAATCTGATCCATTGTAAAGACTTTATTATGACCTATGATCATTTCGATGCAATATCCAGATCGATTCATGCATGTTATAAAATATAACTTCACAGTATAACATCATAAATTTGCATCAATTTTCATTTGCTTGGTATTCTTACGGTTTCAACACAGATATGCTGCACGGTTGTATTACATCTCTTGTCTTTTCAACTTGTTTATTTACATGTAATTATAGGTCAACTATGAATGTTATCTATTTTTACTGTCTGCCTTGTATTAATACAACCCTGTGGAGATACAATATCCCATATTTTATAATATGCATTATCGATCTGGATATTGCATCGAAATGATCATACATCATAATAAAGTCTTTACAATGGATCAGATTTTAGCTCTTATTTAAATCGATATATATATATATATATATATATATATACACATCTGCACAACTGTATATATATAGGTGTATATATATATATATATATATATATATATATATATATATATATATATATATATATACATATATATACATATACATGTATATATATATATGTAGTGGAGTGGATCTTGCATGCATGAAGTGGATTCAATCCACCATAGCCAAATTTAAATCAACACTGCAACAGAACTTTTCCCACGGTGGAACAATAGTTTTTCTCTGACAGCAGTTTAATATTTTCCAGATGCCTTTAGCTAGGCCAAAACAATGTCTTCACCACTTTACCCTTTCTAACCTCTTCTACATCACCAAAATCTAGAATAGAGATAACAAGACCACCAGCTAAATCTACTGTTCTCAATAATATATCTATCCTTTTAGATAGCTATAAAAACAAGAGACCCCAAGAAAAATTTAGTTTAGTCACCAGTCGGTGACGACTCAACGAGTCTAGTCACCAGTCAGTGACAACTCAACTAGTTTAGTCACCAGTCGGTGATGACTCAACTAGTCCAGTCACATGGTGACGACTCAGTGAGAACGAAGTCTGGCTGACCAGCTAGAACCTTGGCCAGAGGGAGAAAGGTTACAACCAGCCAACTATGAGACACCACTTCCCTCGACTCTATAACTATCACTAGCTCGCATCCTTTTCTCTGTAACCTTACCCTATCTTTGTCTGTTTACTACTACAAGATCGTGTACACACATATACAGGCCGAAATTAATTTTCTTTACCTTGCATGCTTTACGAATTGTGTTATACTATTACACTAACCTACCCGTCGTGGTATGGTATTTATTAAAGTAATGGTAAATAAATATTTCTTTATAACTTCGATCACTGTTCTTTGTTCATTTTATAACCGTTACAATTGGTGACCCTATAAAAAAAGAATTGCTGCCTTCTGAAACTGCATTACCAACAGTCACAACTGTCGACCCCGAGCAAAAGAATTACTACCTTCTGCATTTTTGCTGATTTGAACTAAAGAACTACAGTCTTCAGAACTACAGAAGATTAATGACAACCTTCGTCACCACCAAGATGCACCCTCCATCGACCTGCTACAGAAAGCACTATACTGCGATGCAATCTACGATGCACTTCATAACAATGCAACACTGCCGACGCACAAGGTATTCGTCGACCATGAAAGCCTATAAGCGCAACATTTTGACAGCTACATGCCCAGAAAATACGGAAGCCCGCACGTGCAAACTTTTCGGTACACACACGCTTTGAGTCTCATCTCGACGTACAAACCCTGCATTGTCGATGAACTTTTGCACGTACATAAGACTTTCAACAACTCTTTTTCTTTGCATGCACATTTTCTTTTCTCTTTTAGAAGGACGCTATTTTCAGCTAAGTTTGTTATTTTTGCTTATTGTATTGTTCTGTTTGCACTGTACACTTTCATTTGTTGACGAGTTACATATTCTGCGATGCACATTCCGGGATGCTCATATACCGTGATGCACACATTCCACGAAACACACATTCTGCGATGCACACATTCCACGATGCACACATTCCCCGAAGCACATATACCGCGATGCACATATTCCGCGAAGCACACATTCCGTGATGCACAAATTCCACGAAGCACACATTCTGCGATGACTCATTTCACTAAAATGGCTAAATTCATGTGTATATTTTTTTTTGAATGTCCTATATTATTATTCATATTTTGCATGTACCTTATTTTGTTTGCTTTGAAAATGTATTGTTGCATACACACACACATGCACCTTTCCTCCGTGCCTGGCCTTGCACATGCATGCACCTTTCCTCCATGCCTGGCCTTGCACACACATCTGCACACATGGTTCATAAACACACGAATGCTATCTCTGTCACATTCATGCACCACACATGCCTTTCTCGTTTGTTTTCTATGCTCAATGCGCCCTTGTAGACACAACTCATCTCTGTAAGACTCTATGTCGGTCACGCATACATAGAGAAAGTTGTCTGTCCCTTACAACGCGCCAGCATGCCACACTTTTGTCCCTGCATGATCGAGGTTTATAATACATCATGCACCGGCTGGCAGTCTCAGCCTTACTGCATTAATCACTGGCATATTCAATACTGTACACTGTATTTGTAATCAATGCACTAGCATTAGCCTCAGCCTTGCAAGCCCTATTGCACTCATGCACATGCACCTCTGTTATGCATATCTATTACTCTTGTTTTGCAACACATTTGTATCAGCTCAATTCCAATCCCGACTCAAAGCACGTCGGATGTTCACATGCTCTTTGAATTACGGAAAAATATGG
This sequence comes from Octopus bimaculoides, assembly GCF_046866305.1. Classification (NCBI taxonomy): domain Eukaryota; kingdom Metazoa; phylum Mollusca; class Cephalopoda; order Octopoda; family Octopodidae; genus Octopus; species Octopus bimaculoides. Next base: position 20,130,569 of record NC_142948.1, on the reverse strand, counting down.
ATAAGTACTGTTTTTAATTTGCTAAAGATTTTCTACTATTTGAAAATAATATGTATTCTTGTTTTTTATATTATTCAATTGGTTTTTTTTAAAGATTATTTTTAACAGATAACTTATTTAACACTAAATTATTTAGAAGTTAGAGTATCATTTCAACATAATATAAGAACTTTGATTTGAATAGTGTTGATATATTTTCGATTATTTTTGATTAATAATATTTGATTAATAATTAGTCTTTATTGTTTATAATATCATTAAAGGTTTTTTTTATTAAAACTTAGTATATATAAAGTTTAATCTTTTATTCTTAATAAATTTTTTCATTCTTAATTTTTTCATTCATAATTTTTTTATTTCTACGTTTGTAGAAATAAGTATTCTTGTATTTTTCTATTATTCAATTGATTTTTAATGATAATTAAATAAACGTATTTAGTTTTAAATAGTATAGCTTTAACTATTACACCAGTTAAATATGTTCTAATTTTATCTTTATTATTATTTTAACCTTAAATTTCGTTCAAATTGTATTTAAAACGATAATAATTTATGTAAGCTGGATTTTGTATATAATATACATGTTAGCATATATTATAATGGAAGTAGGGATGATTATGGAATGTTTATTATTTTGATATTTTGATACTTTTTATAATTTTTCTATCTTTATAAAATAAGTATTTTATATAGATTCATTTGGTACTTATTGTTGGTTGATATATATATTTATTTATTACAACTATTGTTCTATGTATGACCTGACGATTAGCTGTATTTTTGAATAGAATTTATTTTCGATAATTTTAATTGATTTTAATCGATTTAAATTTCCTTTCTATTTGAAAATTAGTTATGAAACACGTGTAGTCGTTTTATTATCTTTATCTTATGATATTTACTTTGTTTTATATTATACTCATTTATTGTGCTTTTAATTATTAATTTTTCTATATGTGATATTTTCATCGATGAGTTCTTGAAACTTGGTTATTTTCCCTAAAACTATATATTTTATATATATTTTAATCTATAAAGCTCAATTTAATTCTAATTTTTTATAAATTGATTTTAATTGAGTTTTTACCTGTAATTTTGGATTTTGTCCCTAATATTATTATATATATATGTATTTATATATCTATATCTATATATATATCTATACAGACAACGAAATTCGACGACTGGCACCCATGCCAACCTTTCCTTCATTGGACACTAAACTCTGCTTTGGAAGACCTGTTGGGGAAGTGAAATCCAAAGTGAACCAAATTCAATGACTGGCACCCATGCCAGTGGAGCGCTTACAGCACCATCCGATCGGGATCATTGCCAGAGCAGCCTTCTGGCTCCCATGCTGGTGGCACGTGAAAAGCACCATTTTAATGTGATCATTACCAGTGTTGCCTTACTGGCACTTGTGCCGGTGGCACAAAAAAACATTTGACCGAGGTTGTTGCCAGTTCCGCTGGACTGGCTCCTGTGCAGGTGACACATAAAAAACACCATTTGAGCGTGGCCATTGCCAGTACTGCCTGACTGGCCCTCGTGCCAGTGGCACATAAAAGCACTCACTACAGTCTTGAAGTGGTTGGCATTAGGAAGGGCATCCAGCTGTAGAAACTGCCAGTTCAGATTGGAGCCTGGTGTAGCCATCTAGTTCGCCAGTCCTCAGTCAAATTGTCCAACCCATGCTAGCATGGAAAGCGGACGTTAAACAATGATGATGATGATGATATATATGTGTGTGTGTATAAATTTAGATTCAGATGAATATGGTACTTAAGTTGAGGCACCAGAATTTAGTGCAGTATTATCCATACAGTTTCAAAATAAGGTGATTAAAAACAAAATAAGCAACAAGGATATCCAGAGGTAATGCAGTACGATCATTTCAAGCAACTCCATTTAATTGAACAGTGCAATCATTACATCAATTTAAATGCAGAGCAATCCTCACCTGCATAAAGACATAGAATTTAATTAAATTAAAACAGATGGACACATTAGTATAATTGTACCTAAAGTCTGCAAGAAGCTAAGGAGATAGACAGAGAACATACTGTCTTCACTTCAGCTTAGAAGCTACTAACGTATCAGGAAGAAAAACCTGTTACAGACTTTGCTTGTCACTATTTTATGGGGTCAGTTTTAATTTATAGACTAGTTTATCAAATCTTTGTATATCTAAGGCCAAAAGAGCAAGGAGCAATACCTGTTAGGAAGTGGGCTGAGGGAGTGGACAGAAATCACAGTGGGTATAGTCATAAAAAAAACTGTCAAGATTTATTAGAAGCAATACCATGACATTTCGTAAAAGAAAACTTAAATCAAGATGTTAGCTGACAATTAAGGGGGCCAGCCACTAGTAGACCATTGATAATGAAACAGTGGAAATCTCATCATGTGGTACTATAGTTAAATATTTTAAACAATATTGCCATATTGTATAAAGTTAAAATTTAGGGTTATTCAGAAGATTATTAAGAAGAATATTATAACAAAAGGATAAAAGGTTTTATTAATACTTTTGAGTATATACCAAACTTTTACTACAATAGAGGGAGGAAAAGAAATTATCTGGAAATAGTTTAATATTTATACATATTATATACTTAAATTCTAACTTATCAGATGGTATCTGTGATTATTGATCAATTGGTATATACTGGTATTTAATAAAGGAGTACTGAGGTAAACATGTTAACTATATATTAATTAAATTATAAATCTAAGCAGTTTATTTTAAGTAGTGAATATACCAGTATTGTTTTATATAAGCTAAGTATGAATTTATAGAGGTACAAAAATTAGATTTATTTTATAAATAAATAAAGGCTATTATAAAATAATAATACAAAAATAATCAGGTAGGGCAGAACACCATAGAAAAGGAATAAAATAGCTTAATCATTAAAAACATGATAAAGTATATATACCTTATTAACATCAATAGAGAAGATTTATAGAAAATGTATAAAAATTTAAAGTATACTAAACTAAAAAATTATATATTTACTTATTTAGCTAGTATCAATAGAGACTGATACCTGGCATTAGCTAAAGGAATATTGATGTTATAGGACATGCTAATTATATACTAATTTTAAAACTAAGAGGTATATTATAGGTTTTAGTAGTTATTATTGTTACTCCATACATAATATTTATAGTTTCTTAGGGGTACTTAATTAGAAGGGCTACTTATATAAAGGCCCTTATAAATACTAAGATCAAGAGGGTAGAGCACTTTAAGAAAGGGATAAATCAAGTAATTTCTAAAGATCATTTCAAACAATATTGCCATATTGTATAAAGTTAAAATTTAGGGTAGTCAAGAGGATTATTAAGAATGATACTATAACAAAAGGATAAAACTTCTTTGAATACTTTTGAGTATATACAAAATTTTACCACAATAGAGGGAGGAAAAGAAAATTATATAGAAATAGTTCAATATTTATACATATTATTTATCTAAATATTAACTTATTAGATGGTATCTATGGAGACTGATCAATTGGATTTTACTGGTATTTAATAAAGGTGCACTGAGGCTAAAGAACATGTTAACTATATACAAATTTGATTAAATTGAATTATTTTAAGTTGTGGAGATGCCAGTATTGTCTAATATAAACTAAGTATGAATTTATAGGGGTACAAAGATTAGATTTATTAAAGGCTATTATAAAATAATAAAATGATCAGTTAGAGTAGAGCACCATAGAAAAGGAATAAAGATAGCCTAATTACTAAAACCACAATAAAGCATATATACCTTATTAACTTCAATAGAGAAGATATATAGAAAATGTATAATAATTTAAGTATTTTGAACTAAAAGTTGTTTATTAACTTATTTAGCTTATTTCAATCAAGACTGATACCCGGTTGAAAGAATATTGATGTTAAAAGGACATGCTAATTATATACTAATTTTAAATTAAGAGGTATAATATAGGTTTTAAAAGTTATTAGTGTTAATCCGTACATGATATTACAGTTTCTTAGGGGTACTTAGTTAGAAGGGCTACTTGGATAAAGGCCAATAGAAATACTAAGATCAGGAGGGTAGAACACTTTAAGAAAGGGATAAATAAAGTAATAACTAAAATTATTTTAAACAATATAGCCATATTGTACAAAGTTAAAATTTTAAGGTTATCGAGAAGATTTAGCATTGAGGCAAAAGAACAAATTTACTTAATTAATTTATAATCTAAGCAGTTTAATTTTAAGTGATGAAGATACCCATAGGTACAATTATACTAATGTGTCCATCTGTTTTATTTTATTTAAATTCTATGTCTTTATGCAGCTGAGGACTGCTCTACATTTAAATTGATGTAATGATTGCATTGTTCAGTTAAATGGAGTTGCTTGAAATGATCGTACTGCAAAGTATCTATATACATATATATATATAAAAAAAAGGAGCACTCCATCAGTTACTACGACAAGGGTCCCAGCTGATACAATCAACAGAACAGCCTGCTCATGAAATTAATGTGCAAGTGACTGAGCAATCCATAGACACATGTAACCCTAACATAGTTCTCAGGGAGACTCAGCGTGACACATAGCGTGACAAAGCCGGCCCTTTGAAATACAGATACTACTCATTTTTGCCAGCTGAGTGAACTGGAGCAATGTGAAATAAAGTGTCTTGCTTAAGAACACAACGCGTCGCTGGGAATCAAACTCACGACCCTATGACCATGAACCGAATGCCCTAACCACTAAGCCACGTGCCTTCATATATATATATATATATATGTATATATATATATATATATATATATATATATATAAAAAGTATATATATATATATATATATATATATATATAAAGTATATATATGTGTGTGTGTGTGTGTATCTATCTATCTATCTATCTATATATATATATATACGTATAAGAAGGGATGACCACTTAGTGGACATCCATTATGCTAGAAATAGATCACCTACAATCTGACCACAAGCATGATGGATGTCCACTTGCTGGTCATCCCTTCTTATACGTATGTAATATAATTTTTCTGAATTTTCAGATTTTTCTATATGCTAGGCCACTGGTTTTAAATTGATATTAATCTAATTAATATTCAATTTATCACCCTCATTATTTAAATTTTCTCTCTCTCTCTCTTTCTCTCTCTCTTTCTCTCTATCTCTCTCTCTCTCTGTATATATATATATATATATATATATATATATATATCATCATCATCATCATCATCATTTGACGTCCGCTTTCCATGCTAGCATGGGTTGGACGATTGACTGAGGACTGATGGACCAGGAGGTGACACCAGGCTCCAATCTAATTTGGCAGAGTTTCTATAGCTGGATGCCCTTCCTAACGCCAACCACTCCGAGAGTGTAGTGGGTGCTTTTACGTGCCACCGGCACGAGGGCCAGTCAGGCGGGTACTTATATATATATATATATATATATATATATATACATGTATGTATACTAGCAGTACAACCCGGATGTTGTCCAGATGTGACTTATTATGCCATCTACGATAAGTCTTGCTAGGTGAAGATTAACTAAAAAAGAAAGCCTTACAACGAAAAAACCCTTATGATGTAAATATGTTCATAATTCAAAAGACGATGAAATTAATAGGGAATGTCTGAAGGCTGTTTTGTGTAACATTATTAAGTGTACGTAAATTTCATCCATCTAATTGGCTATACAAATGCTTGTGCAAAACAACTTTTTGCGCTGCCCTGATTATACATAGCAGGGTAATCCCTTTTCACAGGAGCTAGGACGGCAATATTCTGATGAAGCAATTGCTGGCGATCTGTTGATACACAGTTCTGCCAGAATTCTATCAGATTGGGCAGCAGATGTTGATGCACCATTTTGCATTATGTTCAAAGTAGCTTCTGGAATGTGGTGAATTGCTGCAATCTGTTGCTGTCTTTTTAAACCAGTTGCTTTCTTTCCCCAGCAAGCTCTCTTCTTTGGAGGCATAATCTATGTACATATTAAACAGAACAACAAAAGTTATAACAGATGACATGGTCAGTAGTTTTCACATTTCGGTAATTTTTCAGATTAACACCCACACAATTACCTAACCCTAATCCTAACCCTAACCGTAACCCTAAAACCCTAACCCTGACCCTAAAACCCTAACCCTAACACCCTAGTGTTATCCTGTCTACATAAGCTCCGTAGTTTGTATATTTACAAAACATTGACGAATATGAGTTATATGCTTGTGTGTACATGCTTGTGTGTATATGCTTGTGTGTACATGCACATGTATGCATTTGAGAAAGCGAGAGAGAAGAGGAAGAGAGAGAGAGGGGAGAAAGGAATGGAGAACTGGAGCAATGAAGAGAGAGAAAGAGAGGAAGGGAGAACGGAAGACAGTTATAAAATAGCAATGCCTGCACGTGTTTATATAAGAAACACACACAAACTAAATCTTATATCTATAATGTTGATGTGTGTATGTTGTTGTCACAGATCACGTATGTGTGGTTGTGTGTGTTTTTACGTTTCTATGTTATGAAAAATATGTTAGAGGTAGAGGGATAGAAGAACAAAGTAAGAGTGAAAAGGTAGAAGGAAAGAATAGTCTTAAAGCAAGTTAATCTATGACCTTGTATGTATCACTTTCTCTCTCTCTCTCTCTCTCTCTCTCACTTTCTCTCTCTGTGCCTCTTTTACTCTTACTCTCTATATTATGTGTTGAGTGCATGATCGATGTGTAAGAACGTCGGTACAGATAGAAGGGAAGAAATATAAAAGTTGCTAGAAACAACAGCCAAATCTCCCTTAAATCACACAAAGTAAATGGAATTTAGAAAATCTAATTACTGCACTGGAAAGTTCACATCGAGAAAATTCCATTGATGTAAAAATGTTTATGAAAAAGTGGAAAATGTGGAGTTCTATAAACTTTTAAAAAGGCTTCACACAGATACACAACTTCAGCTTTATATATTAAGATATATATATGTATCTCTCTATATATATATAAGTATCTACCTATTTATTTATTTATTTATCTATGCATTTCAACCAAGTGGCTGCGGTCGTGCTGGAGCACCACCATGACTTTCGATGGCACATCTGGTGTATTAGAGAATTTGACATTGCTGCCCTCAACTGTGTCTCATTTTGAGCCATTGGTTTGTCTGGTATCGTGGAGAGGAAAGTGTTGAGTTTTGTTTTGAAGACCTCTATATCCATGTCTTGCAGGTCTCTCAATTGTTTTGACAGGGCATTAAAGAACTGAGGTCCTCTGAAACCGAGGTTGTTGCAGTACCTTGTTCTTATGTGAGATGCAGTGGACGGTACCCTTGGTACTATGCAGTGGCGACCTGTGCAGGCATTCGTGTAGTACTCGATGCCAAAGTTTGGTACCAGTCCTTCCAGTATTTTCCATATGTAAATTATTACATATCTCTCCCACCTGCGCTCCAAGGAGTAGAGACCTAGTGCCTTCAGTTGCTCCCTGTAGTTCATCTGCTGGACTGTGGTGATCTTTTTTGTATAGTGATGCTGAATTACCTTGAGTTCTGTTGTCTGCTTGACACTGTGTGGTGACCACAACTGAGAGCAATAGTCTAGGCGGCTCAAAACAAATGTCTTCCATAGAGTCAACATGACTTTTTGATCCCTTGTTCAGAATGTCCTCAGTATCCACCCTGCCAGTTGTCTGCACTTTGCTGTCAACTTGACAATATGCATGTAAAATGATGCATCACTACACATGCTGATGCCCAGGTCTCTTACTGTTTGTAGTTCTGGGATTGCAGTACCTCCAGGTCCTGTGTATGCCAGTTGGGAGGCACTTGTGGCGTTGTAGCACAGTACTTGAAATTTTTTAGTATTGAACCGCATATTATTTTGCTCTACCCACTTGTATATTGCATTTAGGTCATTCTGCCGGCTTATGACATCATCAGGATTCTTTATTGCCTGAGATAGTTCTGTGTCATCAGTGTAGCTAGTGACAATGGCTGTCCGAGTGACTGTGGGCATGTCCAGAAGGGCTACTATGAACAGTAGTGGCCCCAGGACAGTTCCCTGTGGAACAGCACTCAATATTTGCGTTTCCCTAGATAATTCTCCATAGGCTGCAACTGTCTGACTTCTACCATTCAGGAAGTTATGCAGCCACTCTCCTAATTTACCAGCTATGTCAAGGTTTCACAGCTTGTGACATATCATGCCATAATCGTTTTTGTCAAAGGCTTTTGCAAAGTCAAGATATATCACATCAACATTTGGATGGTCAAGTAGCTGCTTCAGGACCAAGTCATAATGCTGCAAGAGCTGTGTGAGGCAGCTTCTAGCTGGACGGAAACCATGCTGGGTCTCATTCAGCAAGTCATTTTCTTCGAGGAACACAATCAACCTCCTTCTGACAATTCGTTCCATGACTTTGCTAATATGTGAAGTCAGAGAGATGGGCCTGTAATTCCCAGCCTCTGCTCTGCTTCCACCTTTATGGATAGGACATATGATGCCTTCCTTCAGCTTTTTGGGAAGTTTACCACTTGCAAGGAAACTCTGGAAGAGTATCCGGAGTGGTCCAGTTAATTCTTGTTTACATGACTTTAGGAGGACAGCTGGGAAACCATCAGGACCAGTTGCCGAATTTGAGCTCATTTCCTTTATGGCAGCTATTATATCTTCCTCTTCAATGTCAATGTAGGTAATAGATGCAGTCTTTTTCTGCTGAGTGATATTGTCAAAGAAATCAGCTGGGTTCTTTATCTGCATGTGACTCAGAAGAGAAGTGAAAACACTCTTGAATTGCACACTGAGCACTTCACTTATCCATGTGGGGTCCACAGTCAGTGAGCCATTAGGCAGGAATAGGGGTCCTATTTTGTACTGTACCGTGGCAGTCTCTTTTACAAATCTTGGGGTTGTTTTTATGCTTTCTACTGCTCTCTTCACCTTCTGTGCTCTCTCCTTTTCATGGGAGAGTTTGATCTTGTTTTCTATTTCTAACAGTGTTAGTTTTAGTTTAGCCCTTTTCGTATCCTCCAGTTCTCTATTCAACTGGTTTGAGACCTTTGTTCTGTGTCTCATAAGGATTTTCTTGTCTCTGGGAATTCTATTGGCATGTTTGCTGGCCTTTCTTTTTGGTACATATTTGGCGCATATGTCTTGTATGGTTGATATAAAATGACTTAGTTTGAGGTCATTGTCTTGTATAGAAAGGTTGTCATGCCAGCTTTGATTTCGAATCTCTTTGCGAATTGACTTCCAGTCCGCCCTGTGGAAATTTAGGTTGGATATGGCTTGAGTCCTCCTGATGGGGTGGGTGTCAGTGGATTGTCTAGGACCATACATTGTTAATTCTATAATGTTATGATCTGAAAGAGATGTAGGTGTTACTTTCACATTATGGATTAGGCTCACATTGTTTGTGAAGCAGAGATCTAAAATATTGCTTCCCCTGGTTGGTTGGAGTATCACTTGTTCCATGAATAGCATGTTGGAGAGTTCTAACAAAGATTTTGCCTGGCTTTGTTCATGCAGTGACATCCCAGAGAGGATGTGATCTTCAGGCCATTTAACATTCGGGAGGTTAAAGTCGCCTAGGAAAAGTATATTGATGTGTTGGTCCAGATTTGTCAAGACCTCTTCTATGCATCTGAGGCTATCCTCAAATTTACCCTCCTGCTTTGCGGTATTTGGTGGATGGTATGTTGAGCATACAACTACATCAATTTGTTTTATGTGTACTATTAAATTATCACAGACAGAGTTTGTGTGTGATAGGAGTAGTAGGGGTGTGACATCTTCTCGGATGTACATTGCAACTCCCCCATGACTTCTATCCTTTCTGTCTGTTCGGAGTACGGCATACTCTGGTATGTTTATCTCCGCATCTGCTATATTAAATGTTAGATGCATTTCGGTAAGCACCATGCATATTGCTTGATTGCATGCAGCTAAGTCTTTCAGGTATAGAAACTTGTCTTTGCCGCCTGTTCGTAATAGGCCCCGGATATTCAGTAGGAATATGGGTGTGATATCTGTGCAGGGGTTCCTGGTGTTAGTGGTGGCCATCCTTGATCCATCGTCTTTGGTGGTCTTGGATAGTGGTTTGTATGGTGTTGACCTATATATATATATATATATATATATATATATAGAGTGTTATATATATATATATATATATAGAGTGTAGTATATTGCCACTTAAGTGTGGCTGACCCCTAGGGGTGGATGTTACTGTTGCTTTTAGCCCCAGGAGGACATCTCCTCCAGCTGGCTTATCGACACACGACTGTCCTGTTTGCCAAGGGAGTTATCCCTCTCACCTCGACCAGCAGCACGAACGTATCCGGATTTCAGGGTTATTTCCCTTCGTCGGCGTTCGACAGCTGATGACCTTGGTGAGAGAGACAAAAACCTGGCAAACCTTATATCTTCTTTTCCAGTGAAATTCTTCACTGATATTGAAAAGGTGAAAACAAGCAATGTTAATTCTCTAAATGAAGTATTAACAGTAACTGCACGATAAAGTGTAGTATATTGCCACTTAAGTGTGGCTGACCCCTAGGGGTGGATGTTACTGTTGCTTTTAGCCCCAGGAGGACATCTCCTCCAGCTGGCTTATCGACACACGACTGTGTCCTGTTTGCCAAGGGAGTTATCCCTCTCACCTCGACCAGCAGCACGAACGTATCCGGATTTCAGGGTTATTTCCCTTCGTCGGCGTTCGACAGCTGATGACCTTGGTGAGAGAGACAAGGTCATCAGCTGTCGAACGCCGACGAAGGGAAATAACCCTGAAATCCGGATACGTTCGTGCTGCTGGTCGAGGTGAGAGGGATAACTCCCTTGGCAAACAGGACACAGTCGTGTGTCGATAAGCCAGCTGGAGGAGATGTCCTCCTGGGGCTAAAAGCAACAGTAACATCCACCCCTAGGGGTCAGCCACACTTAAGTGGCAATATACTACACTTTATCGTGCAGTTACTGTTAATACTTCATTTAGAGAATTAACATTGCTTATATATATATATATATATATATATAAGTATATATATATATGTGTGTGCGTGTGTGTGTGTGTGTGTGCGTATCTATATATATATATTATATTATACACTAGCAGTATAACCCGGCGCTGCTCGGGATTAAGCTGGGATTATTAAATGATTAAGTCCTTTATTTCAAACCAAAATAAATAACATCGACATCAGATTTGAGCGAAATCCGTTGAAATTAGTTTGGCTGAAAATGGTTTGCTTGGGAAATCCCATAAGGAATCAGTTTATTTTCACTTATTGACTCTTTTTTTAAATGTTGCATTAGAGATCTGCATAGGAGAAGGTTGATCTGAAGGTTTGCATTGGGGATCTGGATTGGAGTAACTTAGGAAAGCTTACCAACAACCTTAACCAAAAAATAAGGAGCCTGTCCCTTCTATGTTAACTCTAACCCTAACTCCTAACCCTAACTCTGACTCTAAAACCGTAACCGTAACCCTAATCCTAATCCTAACCGTAACACCCTAGTGGAAATCGTGCGGGTGTTAATCTGAAAAATTACCAAACCCTTTTTGTGGTCCGAAAAACGGGTTGGGGGAGGGGGGGGGGTGACTGACAAATTGTTATATACGTTTTTGTTTCATAGTTGTGAAATATAAACAAAACTCTTTCGCTCCCAAAGTAGTATATGTGCGTATGTGTGAGAGTGAGAGGGGGGGGGGAGAAAGATGAACAATTTAAAATAAATAAATGATTTAAAATAAATATATTTGAATTGTGTGAGAAAGTATATATAATCTTATTATAGAATATAGTGTCTTTCAAAAACATCTTATATTTGAAACTATATCTCATGTTTAAGAAAAAAAATGCATTTTACTCTGTCTTCCTTAGCTACATTTTCTTTCGTAATACGCTTTGTCTCCCTCTTCCACTTGTTCGTTCCTTTTTTTTTTTTTTTTTGTTAGACGCTGTCTTGGTGAGAGAAAATTTTTTTCCTTAGCCGCTTTGTCTCCCTCTTCCACTTTTTCATTTTTTTTTTTTTAGACGCTTGGCAAACACTCTGTTTCTCCCCTTGTCACAAACACACTATTTCTTTCTTTCTCTCTTTTTTCTTTCTCTCTCTCTCCTTCACGCGCGTACGCACAGATTTGACTTCGCCATGTCAACAAACTTCAAAATTGGTAAAAGTTTATCGATTTTTACAGCTATACGCGGGTGCCTCTGTGAGAAAAAGTTGACAAAAACACAGATAGGGTCATGAACAATGTCCTCCTAAAATTGGAGCGACATGCGTGCTAATTTGTGGACGTGCATAACCCACATCAAGTACACACACACACAAACATCTTGTGTTTTATAGATATTGATATATATATATATACATATATATATATATATATATATATATATATATATATATATATATATATATATATATATATATATATAAGTATCTATATATATATACATATACATCATCATCATCATAGTTTAATGTCCGCTTTCCATGCTAGCATGGGTTGGACAATTTGACTGATGACTGGTGAAACCAGATGGCTACACCAGGCTCCAATCTGATTTGGCAGAGTTTCTACAGCTGGATGCCCTTCCTAACGCCAACCACTCAGAGAGTGTAGTGGGTGCTTTCACGTGCCACCGGCACGAAGGCCAATCAGGTGGTACTGGCAACGCCCACGCTCAAAGTGGTGTATTTTATGTGCCACCCGCACAAGAGCCAGTCCAGGGGCACTGGCAACGATCTCGCTTGAAAATCATTACACATGCCACGGGCATAAGTGCCAGAAAGGCGAAGCTGGGCACAGGTGCCATCCCGATTTCGCTTTCGCTTGCCCTAATAAGTCTTCGCAAGCTGAGTTTCGTGTCCAATGAAGGAGACGACGTTGGCATGGGTTCCATTCGTCGAATTTAGTTCGGTTTCGATTTCACTTGCCTCAGCAGGTCTTCGCAAGCGGAGTTTAGTGTCCAATGAAGGAAAGGTACGCATAAGTGGGCTGGCTACACCCCTGGCAGAGGCCTTGGATTTAGGTCTCACTTGGCTTGCCGGGTCTTCTTACGCACAGCACATTTCCAAAGGTCTCGGTCAGAAGTCATTGCCTCGGTGAGGCCCAATGTTCGAAGGTCTTGCCTCACCACCTCAGCCCAGGTCTTCCTGGGCCTACCTCTTCCATGGGTTCCCTCAACTGTTAGGGTGTGGCACTTTTTCACGCAGCTATCCTCGTCCATTCTCGCCACATGTCCATACTAGTGCAATCGTCTCTCTTGCACACCACAAGTGATGCTTCTTATGTTCAGCTTTTCTCTCAAGATACTTACACTCTGTCGGGTATGAACACTGACATTACTCATCCATCGGAGCATACTGGCTTCATTCCTTGCGAGCTTACGCATGTCCTCAGCAGTCACAGCCCATGTTTCACTGCCATGTAGCATGGCTGTTCGTACACATGCGTCATACAGTCTGCCTTTTACTCTGAGTGAGAGTCCCTTTGTCGCCAGCAGAGGTAAGAACTCTCTGAACTTTGCCCAGGCTATTCTTATTCTAGCAGCAACACTTTCAGCACACACACCCCCACTACTAACTTGGTCACCCAGATAGTGGAAGCTATCAACTACCTCTAGTTTTTCTCACTGGAATGAGACAGAAGTTGTTTCCTGTTTGTTTACAGTGTTTATTGCACCTGAACATCTGCCACATACAAATATATATATATATATCAAAAAATAAGCAACACGGATTTCAAAGGTGATTGCAGTACGCACGTTTCATGCTACTTCAATTTATTTAAGTAATGCGAGCATTACCTTAAATGCAATATGAAGAGCAATCTTCAGCTGCACGAAAATGCAGAAAAATTACTGTAGAAAAGACATATTATAAATGTGGCAACATTTCAAATCCAAGTGGGAGAGAGAATACATAAAAATCCAAATGTGAGGAAGAATACATAAGTCCATCTTGACATAGCTGAGTCTATCAGGCTAGTAATTGATTCTAGACAAAAGTTTTAACTGTCTCAGATTTTATTGTTTCTTATCTAGTGGTGATAGCAAAGGGACAATTACTTCTAAAGAGAGGGAAGGTGTAAGCAGTATGCATGGACAAGGCTATAAAATGTATTAGAAGACAGTTAAAACTTTTGTCTAGAATCAATTACTAGCCTGATAGACTCAGCTATGTCAAGATGGACTTATGTATTCTTCCTCACATTTGGATTTTTATGTATTCTCTCTCCAACTTGGATTTGAAATGTTGCCACATTTATAATATGTCTTTTCTACAGTAATTTTTCTGCATTTTCGTGCAGCTGAAGATTGCTCTTCATATTGCATTTAAGGTAATGCTCGCATTACTTAAATAAATTGAAGTAGCATGAAACGTGCGTACTGCAATCACCTTTGAAATCCGTGTTGCTTATTTTTTGATTTTGATCACCTATTCTTTTGGGATACGATATTCAGGTGCCTACGCATAAGTACCATATTCAACCTTGAATCTATATCTAAACTGTCTACGAAACTTACCTCTCGAACCTGAGTGTGTTTTTTCTGGTACTTAATTTTGTTCAACAGGATGGAAAAGGTTAATGTAGAATTTTCGTTGAAAGACATCTCCTTACATAGTAAGGATACTTATATGTGGCTGTTAATCCACAGAACTAATGATTTTATTAGGAGGATGAGGTGGATTGCCTTCCACCATGATAGCAAAATGAAATACCCATCAACTGAAACACAAGATAGGACCTATTTTAAGAAGATTTTTAAGAGTAGAAAAAATCCACCTCCCAACCCACTACTAGAAAACTTTGAAAAAGATCTTTTTGATCTTATAGCTAATGTGAAATATAAGGAGCATCCACTTAGAAAAAATTTTCATCTAAGAAAGCTTAAGGAATTCATCAAGTCAATACAGAACAAACCGGGCATTCTAGTCCCTGCTGACAAAACTGGAAACTTGTACCGACTGGATTATACTACTTATAAGAAACTGATCATGAAGGAACTTAACTCTAAATACAAAATAACCTCTAAAAGAAATCTATCTGAGATCAACTTAAAAATCAAGAAAATTATGCAGGACTACGACCTAATAGATAGGACTGAACCACTGGTTCCAACTGAACCTAGGATTAATTTAAAAGACCATAAAAAGAACTTCCAAGATAACCCATCAGTGAGACTCATTTGCCCATCTAAGTCTGACATTGGCAGACTCAGTAAGCTTATACTTGACAGGATTCTACCTCAAATAGTTCCTAATTTGTCCTTGTTTGATATAAATAATTATTACTCTAGCATATCCCCTATTCTCCTAAATAAAGCCCTCATTTTTGCTATGAATCGCTCCCTCATTACTAGGGATAAGATAGACATTATTTTATTAGCTAGTAAAACCATTATAGAATTTGATAACAAGCTCTGGACGAGAGCCGATACCCCGGAAAATTTTGATATACCAATGGGATCGAGCGATTCGGCTGAGGTTACAAACCTAGTGGGGACTTACCTCTTATATTGCTTAAACAAAGAAATCCCTGGACTAAAAGGTGGTCTATATAGAGATGATGCTTTATTCATCATCCCTAGTAATAGCAAATCATTCATTGAGAGAATAAGAAAGAAAATTAGGAAATTTTTTAAAAGTTTTAACTTAGACATTACTTATGAATATGGTAATAAAATTGTAAATTTTTTAGATACCACTCTCAACATAGAAACTAGATTATACCACCCATATAGAAAAGAAAATGAAACTACTAGATATGTAAGTAGATTATCCAATCATCCACCTAATGTATTAAATTCTTTAGTTAAAAATATTTCTGAAAAAATTACTAAATTATCTTCCAACATTGATATATTTAATTCTAATTCTAGCTACTATAATATGGCCTTGTCTAAAGCTGGATCATCATCATCATCATCATCATCATCGTTTAACGTCCGCTTTCCATGCTAGCATGGGTTGGACGATTTGACTGAGGACTGGTGAAACCGGATGGCAACACCAGGCTCCAATCTAATTTGGCAGAGTTTCTACAGCTGGATGCCCTTCCTAACGCCAACCACTCAGAGAGTGTAGTGGGTGCTTTTACGTGTCACCCGCACGAAAACGGCCACGCTCGAAATGGTGTCTTTTATGTGCCACCCGCACAAGCCAGTCCAGGGGCACTGGCAACGATCTCACTCGAAAATCCTACGGGAGCCAGTCAGGCGGTACTGGCAACGGCCACGCTCAAAATGGTGCATCTCATGTGCCACCCGCACAAGAACCAGTCCAGGGGCACTGGCAACGATCTTACTTGGCTTGCTGGGTCTTCTCACGCACAGCACATTTCCAAAGGTCTCGGTCAGTAGTCATCACCTCGGTGAGGCCCAATGTACGAAGGTCTTGCCTCACCACCTCAGCCCAGGTCTTCCTGGGCCTACCTCTTCCATGGGTTCCCTCAACTGTTAGGGTGTGGCACTTTTTCACGCAGCTATCCTCATCCATTCTCACCACATGTCCATACCAGCGCAATCGTCTCTCTTGCACACCACAACTGATGCTTCTAATGTTCAGCTTTTCTCTCAAGATACTTACACTCTGACGGGTATTCACATTGACATTACACATCCAACGGAGCATACTGGCTTCATTCCTTGCAAGCTTATGTATGTCCTCAGCAGTTACAGCCCATGTTTCACTGCCATGTAGCATGGCTGTTCGTACGCATGCATCATACAGTCTGCCTTTTACTCTGAGTGAGAGTCCCTTTGTCGCCAGCAGGGGTAAGAGCTCTCTAAACTTTGCCCAGGCTATTCTTATTCTAGCAGCTACACTTTCAGCGCACCCACCCCCACTACTAACTTAGTCGCCCAGATAGCGGAAGCTATCAACTACCTCTAGTTTTTCACCCTGGTATGAGATAGAAGTTGTTTCCTGTTTGTTTACAGTCTTTATTGCACCTGAACATCTGCCAAAAACAAAAACTAACTTGCTAGTTAACCTGCCTTTGATGTTGCTGCACCTCTTATGTGTCCATAGCTTGCACCGGGTACATCTTATAGAGTTATTACCTACTCCTTTTCTACATACTGAGCAGGGCCATCTACCTGAAGGGGTTTGTGTTTTAGCTACCTTCCTACTTATTAGGATTTTGGTTTTAGCTAGGTTGACTCTAAGGCCCTTCAATTCTAGACCTTGCTTCCACACCTGAAACTTCTCCTCTAGTTCTGATAGTGACTCCGCAATTAGGGCAAGTTCATCAGCATAGAGGAGCTCCCAGGGGCAACCTGTCGTGAACTCCTCTGTGATTGCCTGGAGGACTATGATAAATAAGAGGGGGCTGAGGACGGAACCTTGGTGGACCCCTACCTCTACCCGGAATTCATTGCTGTACTCATTTCCCACCCTCACCTTACTGGCAGCATCTCTGTACATGGCTCGCACAGCTCTCACTAACCATTCTTCTATCTCAAGTTTCCTCATTGACCACCAGATAAGGGATCGGGGGACCCTGTCAAAGGCTTTCTCCATGTCAACGAAAGCCAGGTACAGAGGTTTATCCTTAGCTAGGTATTTCTCCCGCAGCTGTCTCACTAGAAATAAGGCATCAGTAGTGCTTTTACCTGGCACGAACCCAAACTGCATCTCATCTAAATTGATTCGCTCCCTAATTAGTTGGGCTATGACCCTCTTTGTAACTTTCATAACCTGATCTAACAGCTTGATGCCTCTGTAATTATTTGTATCTAAAGCGTCACTTTTACCTTTGTAGCAGTTGACTATGATGCTGCTACACCAGTCATTGGGTATGACTCCTTCGTGTATCACCTGGTTCGTAATACGGGTGACTAGGCTATAGCCAACACTGCCAGATATTTTGAGCATCTCTGCAGTGATTCCTGATGGGCCGGGGGCTTTCCCGGTCTTCATACTCTTAATTGCTTTATCTACCCTGGTACTATCAACTCAGATAGCTGGTCCCTCTATTGGGTCGACATACGGCAGGCTCTCTTCCTCCCATTCATTCTCTTTATTAAGCAATCTATCGTAGTGGCATCTCCAGACCTCTTTCTTTGCAGCCTCATTTAGTGCAAGCGTACCATCATCCATGCGAACACATTTCTCTCCTACAACATCACTATTCTCTCTCCTACACTGTCTTGCAACACGAAATACCTCGAGTCTTTGGTCCTCACGGCGCAGAACATTGGCAAATCTTTCCTTATCTGCTTCCCCTCTGGCTAAATAAACCTGTCGCCTAGCCTGTTTCTTTTGTCTAATAGCCCTGTCTACCTACTTGTTCCACCACCACGTTACTCTGGGTCGGGAGGGGACCTTACACCACCCACAAATCTGGTCGGTGGCTTTCAACAGGTTGTCCCGCAGAAATCTCCAATTGTCTTCCACGTTGTATGATGCTATACCCCCTTCTATTTCGTTAAATGCTTCAAGTAACTTGTCTCTAAGTCTCTGTCCATTTGCAGAGTCTTTAAGCTTCCACACCCTTCTCCTCCAAGCCGGTCTAATTCTTGGCACCCATTTTGCCTTGATCCCAAAGTCGCTAACTACTAATCTATGTTGTGGGGTACATTCTTCGCCAGGGTAGGTTTTGGCATTTATAAGCCGCCCTCTTTCCCTATTTCTGGCGAGGATGTAGTCGATTTGGCTAGAGTGTCTGCCGGAGCGGTAGGTGACTAGGTGACTGGCAGGTTTCCTGAAGTTGGTATTGCAGACCATAAGATCGGTTGCATCACAGAACTCCAGCAGTCTGGTTCCCTCCTCGTTGCGGGAACCAAAGCCATAGCCTCCATGTATGCCATGGAAGCCTCCAGCACGACATCCGACATGACCATTGAAGTCTCCAGCCACAAAGAGAAGGTCCCTGTCACTCGTCGACGAGGTAGTTTGCAAGAGGGTGTCATAGAATTGGTCTTTCAGACCATCTGGTAGCCCCGGTTGAGGTGCATAGGCTGAGATGACAGTAGCTAATCTATGATGAAGCACTAGTCTAATCTTAAGTACTCTGTCACTTACTCTAACGACCTCGATTACCTTATCCACCCATTTCTCCGCTAGAAGTATTCCTACGCCCCCGACCCCGTCAGTGTTCCCTGCCCAGAAAACAAAAATTGCTTTCCTTAACCCTGGTAGAACATCTCTTCTTGATACAGATAATAATAATAATAATAATAATAATGATAATAGTGCACATGGTAACAATAACAATAATAATAATGATAATAATAATAATAATAATAATAATAATAATAATAATCATAGGTGTTATAACAGACCTAATAACTTAAGTAGTAATAGCAATGGACCAAATAAAAAGCAACCCTATTTACCTAAAAATCTAACTAATAAGAAAAGTAATAAAGTGCGTTTTAATAGTAAACTATATGCTAACACTAGTAATAAACCTATGTTAATAGACAGTAATGTTGAATCAAATGACAAAAATAGTAAACATCCCACAACTAAAAGAACTACTAATCATAATAATAATATTGTTCTGGGAAATAATAGTAATCATAGCACACCCCATACCCACCCACACAATAAATTTAAGAGAAAAAATAAAAATTCTATCTCATTAAATATACCCTTCCCACAGATATTAGTAAAATCTTCTCTTGTCATAAAATCAGAATTTCTTACTCTACCCTTCCTAATATAGGTACAATCATAGCTTGGTTAAACAAAAAAACATCAAGTCAGCTAGAATAAATGAGATGACAAATAGTGGTCATATGAATACACATAATAATCCAGCTAATACCAATAATGATGCTACTAATAATTATACAAATAGAAGTGAAAATAACAATGGCGAAAGAAATTATGAAGATAGTAACAATATACTTAGTCCTACCAACCATAATTTCAACCAACAATTAGAATGTATCAGTAATGACGTTACGGTTTTAACTGAAGTTGATGATAGGCCCAACTCCAATAGAAATAATAGTGATCAAAGACATAGTTCATATAATATCAATATGCCAAATGTGGAAAGAATAAGTCCAACTGATAGCACATCAAGATATGAATTAAATAATGATGGTAATAATCAATATATACCTAATAATAGAATTGAAGAATTGATAAATGATATTAGTGTAAATAATTGTAGTAATAATAATAATAGAGATATTAGAAATAATATAGGTGGGGTTGATAACCCCATCATGTGCAACTGTAGAAAAAAGTCCCATTGTCCTTTATTTGGATTTTGTTGCACCCGTAACGTAGTGTACAGATGCATCATTAGTACTATAACAGAGAATTATATTTATATAGGATGTAGTATTAACCTGAAACAGAGAATATATAACCATAAGTCTTCGTTTAGACTTAGACATAAGGCAAATAGTACGACATTGGCAAGTAAAATTTGGGAGTTAAAAGATAATGGTATTAATTTTAGCCTTAAATTGGAAATTATAAGAAAAGCTCAACCTTATAGAAATAATAGATATGGATGTGAATTGTGTTCTATGGAAATATATGAAATTTTTAAACTTAGGAACAATCCTAATCTAATCAATAATAGATTAGACCTTAGGGTATCATGTGTGCACTGCTCTACTCGCACTTTTAAATTTTTTAAAAAATAGGGCTTTTATTTAAGTAACTAAAGTTATCAAATTATAGTACTTTACTTCTATTATGGTTATCTAGGACTATCAATTAGCACATATTTATATTGGTAATTGAACCTTTATAACATCTAGCTAAAACCAAAATCCTAATAAGTAGGAAGGTAGCTAAAACACAAACCCCTTCAGGTAGATGGCCCTGCTCAGTATGTAGAAAAGGAGTAGGTAGTAACTCTATAAGATGTACCCGGTGCAAGCTATGGACACATAAGAGGTGCAGCAACATCAAAGGCAGGTTAACTAGCAAGTTAGTTTTTGTTTGTGGCAGATGTTCAGGTGCAATAAAGACTGTAAACAAACAGGAAACAACTTCTATCTCATTCCAGGGTGAAAAACTAGAGGTAGTCGATAGCTTCCGCTATCTGGGCGACCAAGTTAGTAGTGGGGGTGGGTGCACTGAAAGTGTAGCTGCTAGAATAAGAATAGCCTGGGCAAAGTTTAGAGAGCTCTTACCCCTGCTGGCGACAAAGGGACTCTCACTCAGAGTAAAAGGCAGACTGTATGACGCATGCGTACGAACAGCCATGCTACATGGCAGTGAAACATGGGCTGTAACTGCTGAGGACATACGTAAGCTTGCAAGGAATGAAGCCAGTATGCTCCGTTGGATGTGTAATGTCAATGTGAATACCCGTCAGAGTGTAAGTATCTTGAGAGAAAAGCTGAACATTAGAAGCATCAGTTGTGGTGTGCAAGAGAGATGATTGCGCTGGTATGGACATGTGGTGAGAATGGATGAGGATAGCTGCGTGAAAAAGTGCCACACCCTAACAGTTGAGGGAACCCGTGGAAGAGGTAGGCCCAGGAAGACCTGGGCTGAGGTGGTGAGGCAAGACCTTCGTACATTGGGCCTCACCGAGGCGATGACTACTGACCGAGACCTTTGGAAATGTGCTGTGCGTGAGAAGACCCGGCAAGCCAAGTAAGATCGTTGCCAGTGCCCCTGGACTGGTTCTTGTGCGGGTGGCACATGAGATGCACCATTTTGAGCGTGGCCGTTGCCAGTACCGCCTGACTGGCTCCCGTAGGATTTTCGAGTGAGATCGTTGCCAGTGCCCCTGGACTGGCTTGTGCGGGTGGCACATAAAAGACACCATTTCGAGCGTGGCCGTTTTCGTGCGGGTGACACGTAAAAGCACCCACTACACTCTCTGAGTGGTTGGCGTTAGGAAGGGCATCCAGCTGTAGAAACTCTGCCAAATTAGACTGGAGCCTGGTGTTGCCATCCGGTTTCACCAGTCCTCAGTCAAATCGTCCAACCCATGCTAGCATGGAAAGCGGACGTTAAACGATGATGATGATGATGATGATTCCTGATCTCTCACCTTAACATCTAATCTACTTAAATCAATCATCAGATTCCTGTATTGATTATCCTTGTTATTTCCTAACATCCTTTCTTTTTTCAGCCCCTTAAACATTAGTAAATACATTATTATAAATTAATATAAATCCGATAATAATTTTTATCTTTTATTCACATTATATAAATAAAGCTTACCTATGTGTCTCCTAAATAGTATCATTATCTTATCTTCAGCTAAAAAATTTTTTTAAGATAATTCAAAATAGTTTTCATGAACACTATATACTTAATATCCTTAAATTTTACACCCTACCCAGAGCCCCTTAATTCAATACTGACATTATTTCATGATTTTTGTGGAAAATAATTACATCTCATTTTATTTATTTTATTAACATACCTCTTATTGTGAAAACATTGGTTAGAGTATTGTTGTTATCTGTACCACTATACTGTTACTCTATTCAGACTAAAAGTAAAAAACCTATTTGACCCATATACCTAGGGTTGTAACTCCTCAACATTAATTCCTCAACACTTTGATAGTAGTAAAATGACCTGATACTACTATGACCAGTGAAACCTTTAGATTCTAATACATTTTATAGCCTTGTCCATGCATACTGCTTACACCTTCCCTCTCTTTAGAAGTAATTGTCCCTTTGCTATCACCACTAGATAAGAAACAATAAAATCTGAGACAGTTAAAACTTTTGTCTAGAATCAATTACTAGCCTGATAGACTCAGCTATGTCAAGATGGACTTATGTATTCTTCCTCACATTTGGATTTTTATGTATTCTCTCTCCCACTTGAATTTGAAATGTTGCCACATTTATAATATGTCTTTTCTACAGTAATTTTTCTGCATTTTCGTGCAGCTGAAGATTGCTCTTCATATTGCATTTAAGGTAATGCTTGCATTACTTAAATAAATTGAAGTAGCATGAAACGTGCGTACTGCAATCACCTTTGAAATCCGTGTTGCTTATTTTTTGATTTTGATCACCTATCCTTTTGGGATACGATATTCGGGTGCCTACGCATAAGTACCATATTCAACCTTGAATATATATATATCATCATCATCATCATCATCATCGTTTAACGTCCGCTTTCCATGCTAGCATGGGTTGGACGATTTGACTGAGGACTGGTGCAACCGGATGGCTACACCAGGCTCCAATCTAATTTGGCAGAGTTTCTACAGCTGGATGCCCTTCCTAACGCCAACCACTCAGAGAGTGTAGTGGGTGCTTTTACGTGTCACCCGCATGAAAACGGCAACGCTATCTGTATATTCTTTTATTCTTTTATGTTTCAGTCCAATGACTGTGGTCATGCTGGAGCATCACCATTGTAATCATCTTTCCACTCTCCACTTTTGTTGGAGCGGATTTTGGTGAAGGATGGAGTTTGATGTTACTGCCCTCTTTTGAATTTCTTGCCTAGGTATTGGCTCATCCAGGATCTTGGCAAGCCAGTGGTCAAATTCACATTTGAAAACGTCTACATCCACTCTATGTAGGCTCCTCAGATGTTTCGGCAAACAGTTAAACAGCTGTGGGCCCTTGAAACCCAAGTTATTGCAGTACATCATCCTTGCCCGAGATGAAACAGTTTGCACATTGGGGACAGCACAGTGACGTCCCGTTCATGGTCTGGTATAGCTCTTTATTCTAAAGTTTGGTACCAGTCCTTCCAGTATCTTCCATACATATATCACTGCATACCTCTCCCGCCTTCATTCCAGGGAATAGAGTCGTAGCTCTTTCAATCTGTCCCAGTAGCACAGTCATTCCATTGATGCAATTTTCTTTGTGTAATGTCGTTGGATTGCTTCAAGCTCTGCTATCGTCTTTGTAGTATAAGGTGACCATACCTGAGAGCAGTAGTCCAGTCAGCTGAGGATAAATGACTTCCATTGTGTCATCATAATTTCCTGGTCCCTTATCCGGAAGGTTCTCAGAATCCAACCGGCCAGTCTTCTAGATACTCCTACCATTTTGTTGATATGTGTGTGAAATGAGGCATTGTTGCTTATTTCTATTCCAAGATCATGCACCGTATTTGATTCTGGGACCATTGCTCCACTTGGTCCAATGTACTGATGTCGTGATTCCTGAGCAGTGCTTAACTGGTAACGGAGGGCCTGAAATTTACTTGCATTAAATTGCATGTTGTTATCCTCAGCCCGTGTATGGATGGCATCTAGATCTTTCTGTAAGAGCATAGCATCAGAGGTTTCCTTGACTGACTGTGCAACTTTTGTGTCGTTGGCATAGCTGGTAAGCATGGCTGCCTCTGTCACTGATGGCATATCTGATAGGGCTACCATGAAAAGCAGTGGCCCCAGGACAGTGCCCTGAGGCACTCCACTCACTATTAGTGTCCCTGTGGAGAGAGCTCCATTGGCTGCTACAGTTTGGCTCCTGTCCTTTAAGAAATCATGCAGTCACTCTCCAACTTTACCAGTGATGCCAAGTCCCCATATTTTGTGGCATATCATTCCATGGTTGACCTTGTCAAATGCCTTCACAAAGTCGAGGTATACCACATCCACATTTGAGCAATTCATTAATTGCTTCACTACCCAGTCATAGTGTCACAGAAGCTGTGTAAGACAGCTCCTTCCCGGGCAAAAGCTATGTTGGGTGTTAGAGAGCAGGTCATTGTCCTCAAGGAACTCAATCAGTCTTTTTCTGACAATGCGCTCCATGACTTTGCTGACGTGGGAGGTGAGGTCTATAATTCCTAGCCTCTGCCCTGCTTCCTCCCTTATGGATAGGGCATATCATTCCCACTTTTAGTTTTTGGGGGAGTTTCTCCATCCTGAGGGACTCCTGGAAAAGAATTTGAAGCAGTCTAGCTAGAGTTCTTTTACATTTCTTTAGGAGGATTGCAGGGAATCCATCAGGGCCCATTGCCAAGTTCGAGCTCAGCACTTCAATGGCTGATATCACATCAGTTTCCTCTATGTTGATGTTATCAATAGTTGCCATTTCACAATGTGTCTTCAGGGTCAAAGAGCCTATCCAGCACATTCACTTGTAGCTTCCCCAGTGATATACTGAAAGCACTCTGGTATTGTGCATTCAGTAATTCACTGATCCTCTGGGGGTCCACAGTTGGTGAGCTATTTTCATCTAGTAGCGGTCCTATTTTGTAACACACTGAAGCAGATTCTTTCGCATATCTATAGAAGGCCTTAGGGTTTGCTTTAATGTTTTTCATAGTCCTGGCTTCCTTTTCTGCCCTTTCCTTTTCATGGGAAAGTTTGAGTGCATTTTCAATCTCAAGCAAGGTGCATTCAAGGTGGATTGAAATCTTTTAGATGTCCATTTAGACGATTTGAGATTTTTGTTCTTCGTCTCATTAGTATCCTCCCATCCCTGGGTATTATATTTTTCTTCGCCTGTTGATTTGGTGCTCTCTTTGGGGTAAACTTACTGCAGGTATCATATATGGTTGCCATGAAGTTCTGTAGTTTCATGTTGATGTTTTCCCCGGAGAGGATGGTGGACCAGTTACATTTCAGGACCTCTTTTTCAATGCCCTTCCAGTCAGCTTTGTGGAAATTCAGGCTAGAGATGAGATGAGCGTTTCTAGTATTTCATATGTCCATGGTCTTTTGTGGACCATACATCACCAGCTCTATTAAATTATGGTCTGAAAAAAGCGTTGGTGTCACTTTTACGTCATGTGTGAGTGCCGAGCTGTTTGTGAAACATAAGTCCAGAAAAGGATGATCAGCAGGTATTCCTGGATGTGCTAATAACTCACACAGAGTATGAGTTCAAAATATCCATATACCTGAACTTCAATTCCCGCCATCCATACAATATAAAGAGAGGGATTGTTCACTGCTTACAGCGTCAAGCAAAGACTATAAGTAGCAATCCTGATACCATCAAGAAATGATCAGGTTAAGAAACATTACTATGTAGCGACTACCCAGCAAGTATACTACAACCCCAGCTATAAGGGAAGAGGATAAAATCCAAGAAAAACCTGCAACAAAACAAGTGAGTCTGTGTGTGCTCGCGCGCGCATTTGTGTATGTAAGAAAAAAAAAACATTTACTAATAGAAAAGAATGCTATTAAAATAAATTAACTTTTATGCACCTTTTCTAAATCACTGTGGATAAATCCCAACAACAACCTTCTCAAGCTCCCCAATATTTTAAAATGATAAACAGAAACAATGAAGTGAGGGCTGAAACAATAATAAATTTTCAATGCTTTTTTTTAATAGCATAAATGTGAAAAACATCAATACATGCCAGAGTGACAAAGCGATGCAGAAGGTGGTTGTCTGATGTGCTAGAAACAACAGTCAAATCTTCCTTAAATCACACGCGTTTTCTGACGAAAAGGCGTGTGATTTATGGGAGATTTGGCTGTTTTCCAATATTTTTTTTTTGCCGAAAAGGCTTTTCCTATGGCTTTTAAGTGCGTAGTGCAAAAAAAAAAAAAGATAGAAAAAAAACTGGCCAAAATCGGTCCGGTGGTGGGGGTGTGAAAAAAATCATAAATTTTAAAACAGTTCTTTTCATAAAACGATGCCCCCCACCACCACTTCATTTCGAAGGCAGGGATGAAAAAATTGGATAAAATTCTCATCAAAAAAGAGAAAATCCAACTTATGTGGGCGTCCTGATCCGAAACTCCGCCCCTTAACAACCCTAAAGTCAATAGAACTCCACCACCACCACCACCACCACACTTGAACATTCAACGTTAATAGTTCTTTCATTTAAAAGTGATAAATTATTTTCTTTGACACTCGAAGTTCTCATTTTATGCCTCACAGTCGTCAATAAACTCATTGAAACAGATCACAATCCACTTGTTTAATTTTTTAGACGTTAAAAAAAAAGAAACCCAACTTAATGCCGCTCTCCTGTTGACTTAAAACTCTCCAACTAAAGTATTTTTGTTGAAAGTTCTTTTTTTATGAACTTCACTGCGATTCAATTTCAACAAAACAATCTTTTAAATTTACTTTTTAGGTGGCATTGTACCATTGAATCGACACATCCACCAACACTTCCTGCATACACGAATATACAGCTAGAATTTTTTCAGCGCCTGTCTTGTAAAATATATTTACCCATTTTTAAGGAGAGAATATCTTGGACACTTTATTGACAATCAAACCACAATTTCGTTGTTCTCACCGGGTCTGTGAGGTTCTCCAACCACAATCTTAACCGTTCTTTATATTTTAATTACAGTCCTACAATTATGTTGTGAAACATCGTATTGTTCAAAACATTTGGAGAGTATACCGTCAGTTAATTACTATTCTTTAGTGATTAACTGGACAGATACCTTATTCAGGGAACCACTACTTGTTGCGAAATAATTTGTAAAATCCTTGATTTACTGGAAGTTGTATTTTCTGTAGTTCCAGATAAACAAGAGCTACTGAAATGTTGGTTGCAAACAAATCAATGTCTATCTTCAAGACTTCTCACAAGAATTTGAACATCCAAGGAAATGGGTTACCTTTAACGAATCATTCAGCACAACAGAAATTGTCTGAATGTTCTTTAACAGCTGGACAACTTCCATATATCCAGTCAAAGAAAACTTATTTACGGAACGATAAACGAGAATCGGTGAGCTAGTAACTATTTCTAAATTCTACTCATGTTTTTATACTTCTTTCCTCATGGAGTAAAGTTATTTTGCGTCTGTGGTCATTTTTTCTGTGTCCCTTTGCCGTTCTTATGGTTGGCTATCAAGGGCCCGGGAACAGGGGGTGCAGCGGGTGCACCCGCACCCCCTAGAATTTTCAGGGGGTGCAAGATCAAAATTTGCACCCCCCCTACATAATCTTACCAGTTGCCGAAAAAAGTGTCTAAAATCTATCGGTATAAAATGCTGAAGTTCGATCTCGTTTCAAAACAAAGAAAAAAATAAATATATAAATAAATAAAAGTGATGAAGCTAGCATAAAATTCCCTCGAGAGTTCTGAAGGCAAGTAGCGTCAAAATACAAAAAAATAAGTAAAAATAACAACAGTAGCAGCAACAATAACAACAACAAAACCAGCATGTATGGTTAATTTTGAATATATAGCATTACTTGAATTATTGAAGACAGCTCCTACCCAGTTTCTGCCTGTCAATACTTCTCTCTATCTTTTAGTACCAGTCCCAAGTTCTTTGTAATTGACGTTGCTAAAGACTTAAAACATGGTTGAATAGATTCGACCGTTTGACCCCAGTCTAAAAATAAAGCCCCTTCAGAATTCTTTCAATACAAAACGACCATTATTTGCTTGACCACTGCCTGGGTAAGTGCTTTTTTTTTCAACTCCAACCTTTAGTCTTGATTCACCTTTTCATTCAATCTTTACTTTCCTTTTTGTCTTTATTCCTCTCTATCTGCTCTTTTTATCCTTCTCTTGAGTTCCTTATGAAATAGTTTCCTTTACTTACAAATCATATCTTAAAGACGTAGTTTAGGCAGAATGCCTTATATATAGACGACTTTCATTTTTTTTATCTTGCCTTAATTCTGTCATATTATTAATCAAAAGTCTTCTTGCCTATATATAAAATAGTATCTGCGTCATATCTGTTTCCGATAGTGTCCTGCTTTTTCGTTTTATATAGAAAACGTTGATTTAATTAGTTTGATAAGTGCCTCTGCACGAAACTCTCGAACCTTCAGTCACTATGTGACTTTCTCTGATGAATAAATCTATACTTATTGAGACTGACTCAACATAAGTTCTATTTTTCTTGTTTGAACCACTAACCTCTGATGAGAACCCAATAATGTTCGGAAATCGGCACTGTCATGCTATTAGCTGTCAGAAGTGAAAGTGCTCACTGCTAGTGAAGTATCTGTCTGTCTGCCTGCATGCCTGTTGCTGGCCTGTCGATTCTTTGGCTACTGACAGCTAATACCATGACTGGCCGGAGCGAGCTATATGTCTGTCTGTCTGTCTCTCTCTCTATCTATCTATTACTCGAAAGTTCGCGCGTCCGCGCTAGCTAGTCGTGAGTAGAAAACACAAATTTAATATAAAAACATATTTCCTGAAATTGCAAATTATTTAAAATATAAAAATATAATTTTCAACAGTGAGAATTTATCAAAATAGAAAACAAATGAAGTTTGAAGTTTAAAAATAATAGGATCGACCACTCACGACTAGCTAGCGCGGACGCGAGTACCCTTATACTCTGTGTTGTGTTTTCAAACGCATGGATATAGGTGTCAAATTTGTTCCAATAACTTTCGAGTAATAGATAGATAGATAGAGAGACAGACAGACATATAGCTCGCTCCGGCCAGTCATGGTATTAGCTGTTAGTAGCCAAAGAATCGACAGGCCAGCAACAGGCAGGCAGACAGACAGATACTTCACTAGCAGTGAGCACTTTCACTTCTGACAGCTAATAGCATGATAGTGCCCGGAAATCGATTAAAGTTTTTTTCAATCTACGGAGAAATGGCTAAATTTGCCAGCTTTATAAATATACGATATATATATAAATATAAATAGACCTCGATAATCGGCTCAGGATTCTCCCCAATGACTTTACAAAGGTCACTTGGGGCCCCAGTTCGCCGTGAAACCATTTGATAGCTGGTATCGTTACGAGGTCTATTTATATTTACCCACTTCTCTACTTGTAGAGTAAGCTCTCCTCCGGTTATATAGTTTTACCGTATATTATCACAATGTGTATATATATATATATATATATATATATATATATATATATATATATATATATATATGTACAGAGAGAGAGAGAGAGAGAGAGAGGTAGGTAGGTAGGTACATATGCAAGCACACATACACGCATGCATATACATACGAATGTATGTATTTGTGTGTCTGTATGTCACCCCACCATCGCCTGATAACTAATGTTGATGCGATTATGCCCCTGTAACTTGGCGGTTCGAAAAAAGAGGCGATAGAATTAAAACGAGGCTTCCAAAGAATAATTCCTGGCGTTGATTTCTTCAAATAAAAGACGGTGCTTTAGTATGGCCTATCATCTTTTGAAGCATATTGGATGGGCGGTTATGTTGCTGGTTTTGCCAATAAAAACAAGCACTATTTATGTGATGTTCGCTATTTGTTTTTCAGGTTTTTGTTCGACCAAGACGGACTATAATGTAATCTGAACCTTTCCCCCCTTATTTATTTATTTTTTTAACGGAATCCCACGTTTTAGGCTATGGAGATTCCGATTCTGAAAAAAATTGTTTGAAAAATTTCAATTCCCCCCCCCACCAAGCAGGCTATTTACATGCTAGAAATAACAGCCAAATCTCACAAAACTAGTGTTAGGGTTAGGGTTAGGCTTTGAGTTAGGGTTAGATTTACCCTGTGGATCTATATAAAAACCGGGGGGGGGGGATCGAAATTTTGAAATTGAGATTTTTGGAAATTTTTTTCAGAATCGGAATCTCCATAGCCTAAAATGTGGGATTCCGTAAAAAAAAAAAAGTGGGGAAAGGTTCAGATTACATCTGGACCATTTTTTCTGTCTTGTGTCTGCCCTTTTTAATCATCTGCCATGTTGTATTCAATAGAAATTCAAAATCTTATGGGAAACTTCGTAAATCTTGTAAGGGAACTTGCTGAAGAATGCAGTGCAGAAGTAAGCCAGTGGTTTAAGCGTCGGAACAATTTCCTCTCTGATACAATTCAAAATGAAATTTTAGAGGCATATGCTCATAACATTTTACGAGATCAAAATAAAAGTAGAAAATTCCAGATTTATTGGCATTATATGTGATGGTACCACTAATTGCTCTGGCATGGAACAAGTATCAATCACTGTCCGGTACGTTTCTGAAGACCTGAATGTCAATGAGGATTTTCTAGGTTTTTATAATCCCCGTGACTGCTCTTCGAAGACACTGACTAAGATTATTCTAGATGTTTTTTGTCACCTAAACATTTCACTTGGCTCAAAGTTATGCTGTTTTTCATTTGATGGTGCAAGTACCATGAGTGGAAACATTTCAGGTGTACAAATGCGATTGAAAAATTTGTTCCCAGGTACATATTTTGTACACTGTGGAAACCACTCTCTAGACCTTGTCCTCCAAGAAGTTAGTTTTAAGGTTACCTTTGTAGCTGATGCACTGAACTTTGTTCATCAATGCGCCATTCTTGTAAAAGAGTCACCAAAAAGAAAAGCACAATGGACAAATCTTTGTGTTGCAAGCAGTGTGTCTAACTCGGTGGTGCATTAGAGCAACAGCACTGAAACAAGCAGAAAACAATTATAAGAATATTCAAAATTGTTTTGCTTGACTTTCTTAATGACTTCTCGTTAAGAGCAACAACAAAGGCTACTGTTAAAGGGCTGCTAAAGCAATCTGGCAAAGCTTCCATTTTGTTTGGCATTAAAATCGCTGGGGATATATTTGGGGTATGTGAGCCAGTGGCACGTAGCTTACAGCGTCCAGGCACGACAGCCGGTGATTGCTTGAAATTGATTGAAAAGTTGAAAAACTCTCTTTCAAAAATGAGAAGTGTGAAGGTTTTTGAAAAATATTTTGATGAAGTATCCTCTTCTGACTTGGTGAAAATACCCAACATTTCGCGATCTAAAAATATACCACTGCGCTTTAGGCACACAACAACTACTGAAGAAGTTGCTCTTTCTTTCACCGATGACTGGCGTCGGCAATTTTTCCCTATAGTGGCTGTCATCGAAAATGAATTGACTCACCGGTTTCAGCAACAGGGAATACGTGTATGCTCTGAGCAAGAGGAGTTGCTATTGTCAGCAGTCAAATGTGGAGTATTTAACTTTGAAAATGCACCTGCTTCTTTTGATTTACTCTTACTGTCATCTCAAATCAAACTTCTTGCTGGCCTATGGACGGAAAGGGAAAATTTGCCTAACTCATTTAATGACATAGTTGAAAAATAGAGAGCGTCTGATGCTATTTTTCGTTCTAGTATGCTACAAGTGTTGGCATTAATGCAGCTTGTCTTGTCTTCACCTGTATCTGTTGCATCAAGCGAAAGAACATTCAGTGCACTTCGCCGTTTGAAGACCTGGCTCCATACCACAATGACACAGCACTGTCTTACACATTGTACCATAATGCATGTACATAAAAAAATATACGATGAAAACACTTTGCACATCCTCATGAAACGTTTCATTAACAAAATGTGTGAGCGTAGGAACACTTTTGGAATATGTTGATACAGTTTTTTTTCATATATGTGTGAATTATGGAGTGATGCAAAAACTCGGCTTACTTCCATTTTAACACTACTTATAGCTTCATTATTTCTTTCTTGGTAAACTGACATTTGAATGTTCGGACGCGTGCTACTTGCTGTAAAAAGAGCAAGGTTATCCATGTAATACAAAAAGAAAATTGCAGATAAGTTGAATATAAAAGTGAAAAATAATCATTGAATACTGAAAAAACATTCACCTCCCCTAACTTTAAATCCTAACCCTTAATAAAATATGGGAAAAGCTGGAGATGAATGTTTTGAAAACATTCTGAACTATCTTTCAGAATGGTTTACTTTTCAATGAAATGTCATTTTGTTATTTTTCATGTTTTTATTCAATTAATCTGCAATTTTCTTCTTGTATTAAATGGATAACCCACCCTCCATTTACAGCAAGTAGCGAGCATCTCGTTTTTTACCTGTGTGCTAAATTTGACTACTTACGACTAACACGGGCACATGCGCAAATTTGTGACATGCACACTCCCAGAACTCGGATCCACACTTCTCCAGTAGTGCCAAATTTTGAAACTGAGTTTGCACCCCCTAAGCAAATTTTGTTCCCGGGCCACTGTTGGCTATAACAGGGGTTTTCAAACTTTTTGACTTGCGGACCCCTTTATATTTCAGGCTTTACCTTAGGGATCCCCTTATAAATGCTTATGAAATTTATACATAAATATTTGCTTAAAATAACATTTTTACATTTATTTATTTAACAGTATTTAACAAATAGGTTTATTGTCAATTATACACACAGGATGATTTTTTAATACATACTTAGTGAGAAGGATGTGCTTGCTTGGCTTTGCACAAACTGTCAATTCTTGGAGATATTAATGACAAACATACACGTAAGTCACTTTCTGGAGCAAGTCTGGATCTGTATTTGTTTTTCAGATTGGTCAATGCCGAAAATCCTGCTTCGCATAAATATGTTGTTGCAAACGGTAGCAAAATCTTAACTGCCTTTCGAGATAACAATGGATACTCGGAGGCTACAGTAAGCCAGAATTTCGAAAGTGGTTGCTGCATAAAACTGATTTTTAAAGCTCTGTCACATGAAATTTCAGCCGGTTCTTCCAGTTCATTTCCTGTGAGCATGTCATCAGCTATTAGTCAAAATTTTCAATACTATATGGAACATCTTTCGAGAAATATTTGTCAAAATGCTCACCTAGTGATATTAAATGTCGTTTAATATCTACAATTACCAAATCAACATTAACTGAACTATTGTTACTGAGATATTCAGCCAGTGTAGGGAACATATCTAAAGTTTTCTTACTAACTTTTGTAGTCCATGTATTCAGTTTTTTCTTGAAGGCTTCTATTTTGTCACGACTAAATAAAATATTTGAATTTCTTCTAAGTTTGTTGAATATATCTACTAGATAAGCAACTTTGCAAAGCCAAATTTTATCAACCATTATCGAAGCCAGTTCAGCATTATAATCACACAAAAACATCCTACCTCGCGAAAGCCATCTTACCTCTGTATGAAGCAACAGACTTAAATGTTCAGCCCCCATCTCACCACAGAGTATTGCAAAGAAACGACTATACAGTGGTCTTGTTTTAATGAAAATTATCACCTTAATACAACATGACAAGACTTCGGACAAAGAAGCATCCATTTTTTTGGCAACCAGAGCTTCTCGATGAATAATGCAGTGATTGATGCCACCCCATATGCCAATACACTGGCTCCATAACAAGCCTGATTGAAAAAGAAAAGAGTCCAATACTTTGAAAACTTCCTCCCCAGTTGTTCTAGTGGGCATAGGATAGCAAAATAGAAAATCTTCACATTGGAATTAGACACTGAGGGAAAATGGCTGTAACTTTTTTATTTTTCAATTTTGGCGATTTTCGTTTTCGATAATGTGTTCTATATGTCACGGTCATGCGATTCCCCCTTAAAAAAAACTTGGGCCACCCCTCCCCTTCCCCCCACACACGGGGGTGGTGGTGGTGGTGGTGGCGATTTTCATTTTTGACATTGTGTTCTACATGTTCAGGTCGTACGAATAGCCTTCTCGCAACTTAGATGTGAAAATGAAGGCTTACATTTATATTGAAACAGAAAAAGGATCATATGTGGAGTCCCCACCACGAAACTTGATATGTTAGAAATAACAGTTAAACGCGGACAATCCAAATCTTGCATTGGTCCAGATGGACTATATGTAAATAAATATGAAGGAAAAAATGCGCTTTGGCAAACGTGGTTAGGGTTAGGGTTAGGTTTTGAGTTAGGGTTCGGGTAAACCTAACCCTGACCCTGACCCTAACCCTAACCAGATTTGGCTGTTATTTCTAGCATGTAAATAGCCTGCTTGGTGAGGGGGGGAGATTGAAATTTTTCAAACAATTTTTTTTCAGAATTGGAATCTCCATAGCTTAAAACGTGGGATTCCGTAAAAAAAAAATAATAAATAAGGGGGGGGAAGGTTCAGATTACATATAGTCCATCTGGACCAATGCAAGATTTGGATTGTCCGCGTTTAGCTATTATTTCTAGCATATCAAGTGTGGGGGGTGTAGGGAAGGGGGGGTTCCAAAATTTTTTCAGGGGGAATCGCATGACCGTGACATATAGAACACATTATCGAAAACGAAAATCGCCAAAATTGAAAAATAAAAAAGTTACAGCCATTTTCCCTCAGTGTCTAATTCCAATGTCCACCAGAAAATCTTCACTTTCCCAACAATATCGCACATACACCATAAGTTGAGATTCACTGGTAATATCTGTGCTTTCATCAAGTTGTAAGGCAAAAAAGCTTGTTTTCACTGTCAATTAACTGAGATTTTATATCTTTTGACATATCTTCTATTCTTCGTGCAATCGTGTTGTCTGACAGTGGCACAGCTTTCAATTTCGCAGCACATTTTCCATCCAAAACTGCCTCACACATGTCTATTGCACAAGTTCTTCAGCAATATTATGGGCCTTCTTAGCACGAACCACTCTCATTGCCACTAAATAAGATGCCCGTAGTAGTTTATAATTTGATGTTATTGACATTTTAAAAGTCGTTGTATCTTTTAAATATGCATCCTTTTTTTCTTTCAAAAAAATCTTTTGGTTTTGTGGCAAATTGAAGATGTAGTGTTGTTAAATGTCGCAGCAATTTAGCTGGTTTCAAGGCTTCATTCGACAACAGCTTATGACAAAGTAAACACTGTGCTCTGTTAGCATTAGACACACTTTCAATGAATCCAAATCAAATATACTCCATGTTGTATTTTCTTAATTTATTTTTCTGAACAATCTCTTCTGTCTCTGTATCAGATTCTGAGTTGATTTCATCATGAGCTTTCCGTTTCAAAAATTTATCCATGGGTAACGCTTGCACCCTGAAAATTTAACGCAAAAAACATAAATTCCCACTTTTCTTATGTCACGAACCATAATTAATGTGAATGGAATTCCTGACACGCGATCAATGCTTAATTGACAACTTAATTGTTTTAATCGATGGGACTTTTAGGATATATTACAAAATTATTTACCTATTATTTACCTGTTATTTCATGCGCTTACATTTACAAAATAAAAAAAAAACGAGGTACTACTAAAGCAGCACGGTCCCGAACGCGCAGTCGCGCGTCCACGCTAGCTAGTCGTGAGTGGTCGATCCTAACCCTAACCCTAAACACGTATCCATTTGCACACGCGGGTTAGGGTTAGGGATAAGGTTAGGGTTAGGATCGACCACTCACGACTAGCTAGCGCGGACGGGACCGTGCTGCTTTAGTAGTACCAAAAACGATTTCGATTAAAAAAACATATAAAATCAAATTGCCCATAAAAGGTATTTGCTGTCCACGGACCCCCTGTGGTCCGCGGACCACAGTTTGAAAACCCCTGGGCTATAACCTTTGAAAGAAGACGGGGTTGCTATAGTAAAGCAGTAAAACAGTATAAGATGAAAAGAAAATACACACATGTTCTTGGGAAGTGGACTGCAGCTGGAACTCACTCCCAGGTTTTACAACTTATGATAAGTGGTTAGAGGAGACGGGAATTGATCTTTCAAAAGGTAGAAAATGAAGCCACTCGTAAGTGGGGCGAGTGGTTCCATTTCCATTTTTCATATTCATGTTTTCATGCATTATAACATACATTTTTGTTTTATTTTATGTTTTATGTCCCACATGTTTTACCGTTTTGTCCCCTATGTGTGTCCCAGTATGGGAAATATATAAAAAAAAAGCTCATTTTTTAGTTATGTAAGATGAGACTATATCATATCGTTTTAAAATTGTCGAAGTCGTGATTATAATGAGGTTTGGTTTTGATTTTTAGCTCCATCGAAGGGCTTGGAACAATACAAAATAAGCTAACCTCAGCAACAGAAATGAATTACAGTTATGAGAAATAAAAGAAACAATAAAAGAGAGAGAGAGAGGGAGAGAAAGAGTATTCTTACCTAATAAGTTCGTAATAACATGCTTGACCTCCAGTATAGATTATCCGCGTCTCCTGAAAGTTAAAAGTTGTTAAACAGGAATTTTTCAGAATGTAAATTAAACTGTCCAATCCACTGCAATTGAATAAAACTATGGTTCAAGTACATTTGCGAAAAAATTTCTCTTTTGAAATTTCAATTTTTAAAAAATTTTGGTAAATTTTCAGATTAGCATCCGCATGATGTTCACTAGGGTGTTATTGTTAGGATTTTAGGGTCAGGGTTAGGGTTACTGTTAGGGTTAAGGAATTCCGTCCCTAATCCTAACTGTAACCCTAACCCTAAAACTAACCTTAAAACCCTAACCCTAATACTCTAGTGAAAATCGTGCAGGTGTTAATCTGAAAATTTACCAAAATTTCTTCCTTCCTCACTTTTCTGAAACTTATTTTTTAGTTTTGACTTTTTCTGAAAATTTATTCAAATTATTATCTGTAGTGTGATGGAGGAATAAGAAGCAAAAGGGAGAAAGAAATACAGTGACCTTACCTGTTGTCCGTGGCAGGATGAGCGATCATTGACTGGATCAAAACATGACCTTTGACACGCGCCGTCTCTGCTCGAACTGCCTGCACGTGCTCGGTGTCCACGCATGCCCCTGTTTGCCTCATCTGCAATCCTCTCCACCAACACCACATAGCTCATCACAGTCCATAACACCACAAACACCACACGTCCCCCTGATCTACAGATCACTCAACCGGCTTTCCCACTCACTCCTCGCTCCCGAACTCACACCTTAACTGGTTTCATAATCAGCCAACCAGGGAGGAGGGTGCTGCTTCCTCTGTGGTCGCTGTGTGACCCCGGGACTGGCCTGTGTTCCTGGAATGCTACTGCTAGCTTCATTTTCTTGCCTACTGCTGCTGTCTTCATCTTCTTGCTCACTGCTGCTGATTTTATCCTCTGAGGCATTGACAATCTTTTGCACACTCAAAACATGGCTTGGCATACCATCGACAGAGACGTTGTTCTTCGAATTGATGGAGGTTATTGTTCCCTTTCCCCATTGTGATGTACACCGTGCATTTGGTGGTTTTACCTAAATTTCTTCCCTGACCTGCACGAAGGCGTGCTCTTCCTCTCCCCCGGGTCTCACTGATGCAGTACACGGGTGCCTCCACTCGTACCTGAATATTGCCTTGTGTGGTACCAACTCCTCAGCCTGTCCTGACCTGGGCGACATATTGTACCAAAATACGGCCTCGATTGGTGAAATGTGGCCCCTCTCTGCCATGGTCTTGATGATACGATGATGCCTTTCCACCACTCCATTTCCACTTGGTCGGTATGCCGCCCTGAAGAAGCGGCTGACCTGCCACCCATCAAGCATTTCTTTCAGTACCTCCAAGTGAAATGCAGTGCCATTATCCAGAAGCAGCTCCTCCACGGGACCTCGTTCCAGGAATATCTCATTTAATACTCCCACGATTTCCTCTGCAGTCCCTGTCTTCATCTCCCTCCATATGGCCAACCGCAGTCAACTATTGAGAGGTACGTCCCCTGCTGGTAGTGTGTTATGTTCACTGCCAGTCATTTCCAGTTGTGGTTCACTTGAATACTTCCCACCTCATGTACGCCCGGAGCAGGGTCGATAGACTGGCACCTGTCAGCTGCTAAGCACTCTCTGCACGCTCCATCTTGTTACATCGGAGTCGACTTTCCTGGTTAGGAACAACGTCCTGTCCACTCCCATGTGATGCATGGTATGCAGTCTCCTCAACTTCGAGTCACTCAGGCAGCATACTGCAGCCACAGCCTGCTCTACATCTTCTGGCACCTGCAACCAGGTTCGCTTTACCCTGGTTAGGACGTCTGCCCTGTTCTTCTCGGAAGGCACAAAAATCACACTCAGCTTCAGATCGAACTCTGCGGTTAGTTCACGCAGTATCCCCAATCGACACTTTACCAACATCTCCGTGGCTCCTTGGGTTTGCACCTTCTGCTCATTGGTGATGACTGCCGTCACCCAACCAAGCACATTGGCCGAATCGGTCCAAATTTCTATGGTGCGCAGCCCCCACTTCAAGGCCAGGTTCACCCCCTTCAACACAGTATCCAACTCTGCCACATTGATATGGTTGCAGTCATCCGTCTTCCTGAGCCAGGCTGCATCTTCCACCGTGACGCTTCCCATTTCCAAGACAACCCCTGTTGTGATGCTACTGGCGTCACACCATATGATCCCGCTCTTTGATTTGGGAACATACCATCTGCCCCTCACTCGATCCTCTGCTCTCACTCTGAGCAAGACTTCCTGCATCATGTCGGTCGTCTTCTCCCCCACTCTATCATTCGACTTCGCTCCTTCGGCTCATCTCTTGATGAAGCTACATGCTGTCCGGAGTCATCCTGCAATTGGGTAGTGTCCCACCAGCTTCCCACACACCAAGAACAGTTCCCGTCTACTCATGCTGGTGCCCAGTTCGGGGATCTCGTTCCCTCGCCGAAACACCAACGCGCCAGCCTTGTCTCTCCATAGCTTGAGGCCCAGTGCAGTACCTTCCTCCATCGCCTCTGGTGGCTTGGCAATCAGTCCAAAACTCTTCAGGTGGCCAATGACCTCCATTGCTGGCATAACGGTTTCATCTACAAGGATGTCATCGATGTACGAATTGGTGGCCCTTTTTACTCTGTCCACCTTTCCCAGGATGGCCTTGAGAATTGTTGCCATAATCTTTGACGCTGAATTTAGCCCGAAACCCAGCCTAGTCAGACAGTTTGTCCGGCCCCTATATCTGACAAGCTGATGCTTCCACAGTCTCTCAGCAACATGCAACTGCAGGTATGCCGACTTCAAATCAACGATCGTGGAGGCCCCTGTCATCTACCTCCACTCTCGTAAGGTGTCCCTGCAGACATCTGTGGCCTCGCCGCCCGTATGACATGATACGTGGTCATTCAGCTCTTGGAAGTCAAGCACTGGCCTGAGCTTATGCTTTGTGGGCTTTACCACCGCCATCAGCGGCAGGACTCCACTCTCTACTTCTTCCTCCCAAGGAATCAATATGCCCTCCTTAATCCACCGCTTCACCTCCCCCTCGAACTCGCTTCTGGCATCTCCTTTCAGAGTATGCTGATAGCAGCCCACTTTATTTTTTAACGTCGGGGGCTCTCCCTTCCAGTGCCACTCCACTGTCCACCTCTGGCCATCGAAGACAGCACGAAAGTCCTGGTCTTCAATGGTGTGCGCAGCATAGTTTTCTTCGCGGTTCTCACCAATGCACGGTCTTGCCATACATGGTTTCCCCACAACCTTGAATGCTACACCGGCCTTGTTGACAGTGACACCTCCTAAACGGGTGATTGCATCCAGCTCCATCACCATCACCACGTCAATCTCGTCCACCAGGTGGCCAACTACAATTGCTTGCTGTGTCATCTTTGTTCCCTGCACCAAAATCTGCACATCTGTAATACCTTCACAGTGTACCTCCCTTCCATCGACTGCCCTCACACTGCTTTCTCCACTCCACGTCTCTACCACTCCTGGAGTCATCAGGGTCGTCGTACAGCCCGTGTACATAAGGGCTCGTGACATCTTCCCCTCCACCAGAATGTCGACAACAGGTAACAACAAACGCGCCTCTATTGATCCAAAGGGATAACTACTGGCGCAGTAGTCTCCCTTAGACCGTTTCCCTGCAGACATTCGCTGGCTATATGTCCTGTTTCTTGACACCAGTAGCAAATGACCTCAGGCTTGGGTGACCTGCAGTCGCGGACCCTGACACCAGAAACACTGTCCTTTGAATGGTCGCACACATTCCTTGTTTGACCCCCTCTCCACTACTCCTTGCTCGGCAACTTTTCGTTGTTGCAGTCGCTGCTACCGGCGGCGTCCTGCAATATGAAACTAGCACGCGAGCCCGAGTTATAATATCTGGCATCGCCATTGAGTTGACATTCGGCAGCTTATGCAACTCGACCGACATGTGGTCAGGAAAGCCAGTCACAAACGCTAACTTAACCGTCCGGTCCAGCGATTCTCCTTCATACCCCGCCAGTTTAGCCAATCTCCTAAGTTCGTTGGCAAATATGTCGACCTGTTCGCCAGTCCACTTTACTTTCCCCAGGCGAGCGTACGCTTTGAACATTCCTTCTGCAAAGGCCTCCATCAAGCGGATTTATATTTTTTCCACGCTAAGTTGGTCCCTTTTCTTCCATTTCTAAGTATAGCGCCAACGCCGAACCATCTAGGTACAGCGGTAGAAAACTCGCTAAGTCATCTATCCCGTGGAGGTTCGCAACCAACTTCATCTTCTTTAACCAAGCGACTACATCCGTGTCACCGCAAAATGGTTTGACCATATCGTTTGAAATACAGACTACACTCATAATTCGTTTTTTTTTTTGTTATGGGCCGAAATAGCTTGTAGTGTGATGGAGGAATAAGAAGCAAAAGGGAGAAAGAAATACAGTGACCTTACCTGTTGTCCGTGGCGGGATGAGCGATCATTGACTGGATCAAAACACGACCTTTAACACGTGCCGTCTCTGCTCGAACTGCCCGCACATGCTCAGTGTCCACGCATGCCCCCGTCCCTCTTCCGCTGGCCCCTGCCTCATCTACCTCGTCTGCAATCCTCTCCATCAACACCACATAACTCATCACAGCCCATAACACCACAAACATCACATTATCAACAAAAGTGTTCCAACCACGACCATCCTATCTTTTTAAAAGCGTCCCAGCCATGACCATCCATTCGTTTTTTTTTTTTTTAAGTGTTCAATGAAATGGAATAGCCATGAAATGTAGTGAACTAAAAATAGGAAGAAACAAGGGTTAAACTATAGTGTTTGACCCGAGCAAAAAAAACAAAAGAAAAATAGTGTAATAGGTGTAAAACAACTTGCTCTAAGTGAATATAAGAAAAAAATACGCGCTCGCGAATGTGGGGGGGGGGATTCGGAAAATTCACATCCTCAGACCATGGCCTTTAAACTTCACCCAAGCAAAAAAAAAAAAAAAAAAAAAAGTGTAATAGGTGTAAAACAATTTGAAGAGTAGATGTTTGTAAGCCATTCAAGAACACACACACACACAAAGCGAAATGGTTGGTTCACTGCAACATTTAAATCACATT
Organism: Octopus bimaculoides; assembly: GCF_046866305.1. NCBI lineage: Eukaryota > Metazoa > Mollusca > Cephalopoda > Octopoda > Octopodidae > Octopus > Octopus bimaculoides. The sequence goes on along the minus strand of NC_142948.1, from coordinate 20,088,776 downwards.
TCAATCTCGATATTTTTGTCGCTTTGAAACCGAGACTTGTTCACTGACAAAACAGATGCAGCACAAGTTTTTGTCAGGATTTTGCCATGGTTTCAAAGAACAAAAATATTTAGACACAAACGAAATTTAAATTTTGCAGTGACAGTAACAGCTTTTGTTGTTCTGGAATTGCTAACAAACATCTTACATGCTTCAAATTCTCTTAAATATTCAACCTTACCCTGCCCCTATTTACAAAACTTTCCTCTATTTTCCTTTTTTTTTTTTGATTCTTTATATAGACAGTTCATATTATTAAAATAAATTCTCTTTAACATGTGTAGCGTGCTTCTCTCTCTCTCTGTTATATATACATGACTGCGGACGTAGCGGATAACAGCTAGTCTTCAGCTGCATCTTTGGACCCTATTGTGTCCACCACTCTGATTGGTTGGTATTGGCATATTTTTGTCTCTTGTTCCATCTCGCGCCAGGGTGCAACCCAACCAATCGCCGCCCAGTTGAGCCGATTGTATGGTATAAAATCTAGCTTTCCATCCCGGCTCTAGACTTTTCTTGAGTTTGATCCTTGATTGCTTTCTCCGTAAGGTCAGTTGTTGTGTTAAATATTGCTGTTATTGTTATATTTGTGCTTGTTGGTTTCCTGTAAGGGAAACGTTGTTGAAATTTTTGTACAAAGTACATATAATGTGAACTGTGATCCTCCCCCTTAGGAGGAAGGAATTTTTTGTGAACTGTTAAACTGTTTTTCCATTTTGGAAAATTGTTATTTTTGTGCTCCGTTATACGGAATTGTTTAAAAAATTGTGAAAATGGCTTCTATGGAAGAAAGGTCAACACTGAATTTCGCGGCGGCCGTGAACAAATTTATTTAAAAGTTGAAGAGATTCAAACTTTTTTTGGTATGATCTCTGAAAAGGACGGTGAGTCAAAGATTATGCTACCAAGTGAACTACAAAATAAGATAAAAGAAAAAACAATAGTATACAAAACCTACTAAATGGAATCCAAGAGGTTTGAACACTTAGAGGAAAGCTCTATAGAGAAGTGTCTTGGTGCTACTATGCGTGAAATTAAATATTTAACGAGTGGCACAAAATTTGCCACGATAGAAGCAAGGTTTGAGTTGATAGAGCAGGCGAAGGATTATTTGACTCGAACCTTGCAAAGTGGCAAAATTCTTCTACTACATTTATATCTGGGACGTAGGACGTCCTGGATAAAGATTAAAAATATCCCCCCAGAGGTAGAGGTAGGCTGGATCGTGGCCACCCTGCTTTTTAAAAGGGAAGATAAAATTAAAATCATACAGATTACAAGAGACGGACCTCAAAATTGGCGGGGCCAGACCCTCGAGATCCTGGCCCAAGCCATGACTGATGAGTTAGAACTGCCCGAAACGATAGTTATGGAGGACGTGAGCATTCCTCTACATGTGGAAGGCAGAAGGCCACACTGTTTTAAGTGCGGTAAGAAAGGCCACATAAAAGAAAAGTGTCCGGACAACAAAAAAGTAGACCAATTTCTACCTCTACCCCACTCCAAGGAAGATGATCCACCAGGAGGAAACATCGGCAACCAAGAAACTAAAGGAAAAACTAAAATTAAAAGAGGTTGCACCTGCGGCCCCTGCAGGAACCAAAGAAGGTGCTCTCCCGGCCACGGAGGCCGTAACCAAGAATGCACTCACCAAAGAGGGTGAACTCCCAGCCAAGGAGGCCGTTACCAGTTCATCCATTCAAGAGGTGGCACTCTCAGGAATGACCATCTCTTATGAATTCATCACAGACAGTGAGGAAGAAACGCAAGAACCCACAGATGGCTATAAAGTATGTTTGAGGAAAAGACCACAAAAAATGGACTCCCCGAATAAGGAACAGGTCCCGAAGACCAAGGTCCCGAAGATCAAGGTCCCAAAACTGGGAAAGAAAAAGGAGAAAAAAATGTTGTTTATAGACATAGCCATAAGCATACCGAAACCTAATGACTTAGTAACGGTTGCTTATAAATCCAAAAATATTTATCTAGATGGGGTCATTAAACCCCATCTAGATACATCTGTATATAGGAATGACTATAAACAGAGTCCAATAATAATTGCAAAAATTGCGAGAACTCTGTATTATGATGTGTCCAAACTCCACCCTAAAGACATTTGTATCCTTAAAAATCTCAAAAAAGTATTCGACCTGCCGGTTGAACCCTTTCTGGATGAAAAGGATGAAGGTAGGGAAATGGTTTCAAATGTTTTGAGAAACATTCCCCTAGAAAGATAAAATGGTAAGTGGCTTTCTTTTCTTCTATGACTTAGAATGGCCGTGTTAAGCATTGCATGCTTGAATGTGCGTGACCTGGGCTTGAAGTGGAAGCAGGTGTGCCTCCTTGATGACCTCAGGTCACATGGTATAGATGTGATGGTTATTACAGAGACCAGGCTGGGCAAACTGCAGGCCTTCTCAGCCCTCCTGAACGACTACGAGAAAATAATTTCTCCTAGCCAGGAGGGAGAGAGTAGAGGGGTGGCTGTCTTGATCTGAAAAAGCCTGATCATGCAGACACTTACAATCTTCGTAGACCCAGATGGCGAGTTGGTCGTTCTAGATCTGACATACAGTGGTAAGGCCTTCAGGCTGGTGGGCATCTACGCAGCTGGTAATGCAGGCAAACGGGTTGACTTCTCTCAACGCCTGGAGAATTTCCTGGTGACATCAAGGACAGTAGTTGTACTAGGTGACTTTAATGCTATATTGGATGCATGCTTGAATAGCATGGGCTTGAAGGATAGAAAGAGGAACTCATGCCTCATCGATCTGCTGAAGCTGGCAGATCGATATAGACTTGATCATCCGAACGTTCCAATGTGGACTTGGGCTAGAAACGACAGATCGTTCAGGTCTTATATAGACAGGATAGTTGTAAGTACTAGAGACAGGCATAGCTTTAGTTGTCCACAGTTTACCTACGTACCCTACACAGATCACAAATTAGTGATGTGTAGGGTGCATATAGATAAGATGCATAGGCAGGGATCTGGCTACTGGAAACTTTATTGAATTACGAGGCTTACTGTAGCCAGATTAAGGTGTTGGGGAAGAGGGCACTTACCGGCGCTGTGATCAACAACTAGTGGTGGAGTGCCCTCAAAAGAGCCCTTCAAATTGAGTCAATTAGATTTAGCAAACAGTTAAGTCTAGAACAGACTAGAATAGAAAGGGAATTAGGTAAGGCATTACAAGAGGCACTGAGATCGGGCTCTGTGTCACAAGTGTTGGCAGTGAGATCGGCACTGGACTGACACCTCAATGCCAAACGCGAAGATGCAGAGTCCAGGTTAGGACACATGCAATGGGCCGTGAAGGTATCAATGTTGCTAGATGGGCTCGCTCGGAAGAAACCCGACATGGCATCAATGCTATGATTGGGACTTTGGCAGATGAGTTCGGACAAGAGATCCAAGGACAAGAGGAGATATGCAAGGCCTTTCACAAGCACTTTGCTGCATTGTTCGGGAGGGACGGGATGTTGGACGATGGGAATGCCTTACGGGGTTTTCTGGCCGGCAGCCCGCGTCTTTCGGCTCGTGATGCTGAGCGCTGTGAAGGACTAATCACATCCAAGGAGATCAGAGAGGTACTGTCCGAGTGCCCCGGGGACAAGTCGCCGGGTCTGGATGGTCTTCCTTATGAATTTTATAGTAACATGCCAGACATGTTCAGGGATGTACTGGTCAGTGTGTACACGAATTGGCAGCAGAATGGAAGGATTCCCAAGGCTGTGAACTGACGAGTGGTGACACTGATCAGGAAGGACCCGAGCAAGGGGGACAAAGTTAATAATTTTAGGCCCATAACTCTGCTAAACACAGAGTTAAAGATTTTGGCCAAGGTGCTTGCAAAGAGAGTTAGGGTTGTCGTGGGCGACCTGGTGGGGAAAGCACAGACATGTGCCTAGGAAGGACGATACAGGACAACCTTCACCTCATTCGTTACACCATAGAGCGGGTGGGTAAAATGCATGGAAACGGGGGTGGGCACTGGTGAATTTAGACCACTCGAAGGCATTCGATAAGGTTGACCACAGATACTTGGCGGCGGTCCTCCAGGCGGTGGTCCTCCAGGCGGTGGTCCTCCAGGTGGTGGTCCTCCAGGTGGCCGGATTTGGCCCGACCTCCTGAGGCTGGATTAAAGCCTCTATGAAATTATTACTACAGTAAGTAACTTAAAATAAGGTTTGCATACATGCATTATCTAAACTTATTATATAAATAATTCAACTTATGTCTACATTTAATTTTACGTTCATCTTGGGAATTTATTAATTTTTTTTTATCAGTTAATATCTCCTTAAACTCGTTAGTACATAAAAAACAAAACTTACTACCTATTCAATAAGATTTTGCCTTACAAACTATCTCCCATTTTAGATTGTACTTAATTCTTTTTGATTTAAGTTCCCATATGTATTTACTAAAGCCAGTGGAATTAATTAAATTTCTATTCTTAAAAGAATACATATGTTGAGCCACTCATGATTTAATTTTAATAGAGTTTGAACCGATGTAAGTAGTGTTTAAATTATAATTATTCCTAATATTATCATCATTCAGAGCCACTACACATTTATATACTACATCCTCCAAATTACATTTATTATTAAATTTGCATTTAGTCTTATCTCTACATGTGCAATTAGTTATATTCTGGTCTTTACTAATACTATTATTATTATTGGAAGTATTGCTTAATTTGTTATTGTAAAACTTATTCAATTTAAACTTATTAAAGGATGAGATAATGTTACCCACATTAGTAGTAGTAGAATAACCAACTCTTAAATTCTTACAATAGAAAATGTCCTTATATTTTTTATTGTCTTTAATGAATATTTCAATTACATTTAAAATTTCTTTAATAATGTTTGTTTTAACTTGGTCCCCATTAGGGATTATTAACCAAATTTTTTTCTTATTTCTATTATTAGATTTTTCATTATTATCATTAATTGAATAGTCTACACTTGTGTTTTCTAGCCTATTATTCTTATTGTTGTTTACGTTTTTATTAACATTATCTTTATTATTAATACCATAGTTAACTAGGAAAACCTTATAGTTCAATTTATTATTATAAAAAACATGAATTGTTTTTATTATATTTTTTTATATTATAGTTACTGGGTTTTTTTCTGCTATAATGTGGCCATGAAACGCGCGTAGTCAACACTTTACCTTCTATTTTATCAATTTATTAAGTTAAATTTAATTTTTAACCTAGTATTTTATAGATTTTAATGGATTTTATACTTGTCTTTTAGATTTTATAAATTTTTAAATTAGAATTTTGTAGAGTACGCTTTTCTGGATGGTGATTGGTCTCCTTCATTGTTTGAATTGTATATCGGTGGTTCTTCTCTAAATTATATTTATATACTTTCTTTCTTGCCTTTAACCCTCCAACGCGGAGTATAGGCCACTTATAATTGAATTCCATGTCGCATAATTTTTCGCTTCTGTAATTTTTCGCTCTGCCATGAATATCCCCCTTTCTCTAGTTCCTTTTGTGTTGATCTACGCCCCGAGTTCTTAGGCCTACCCCTCTTTCTATATCCATCCGGATTCCACTGTAAAGCACTTTTCACTATATTTGGCGTGTCCTTTCTAATTTTGCTACCAATCCACTTCCACTTTCTCTTAAATATTTGTTCTCTAATCGAAACTTGATTCGTTCTTTGCCATAGCTCCTTATTGCTTATGTGTTCTGGCCATTATGATTGTATTTGCTTATTTGACTTGTTCGCCATGTCTCAGCCCCATACAGTAACACCGCTTTTACGTTAGTGTTAAAAATTCTTATTTTGTTCTTTATTGATATTACACTTGCGCTCCATACTTTTTTTAACAGGTGGAAAGCGGTCCTTGCCTTACTTATTCTTGTCTTAATATCTTCATCAGTGCCGCCTGAGAACATTATCTTACTACCTAAATACGTAAACTCGGCTACATTCTCTAGTTCACCGGTTTCTAGTTTAATACGTTCACTGTTTTCTTCATTAACGCGCATAATTTTTGATTTGTCGCGGTTGACTTTCAATCCTAGTTTGGCAGCTATTGCTTCTAATTTTGATGTTTTATTTTACATTTGGCTATATGTTTGTGAAAGTAACACTATATCATCTGTAAAATCGAGATCTTCTAGAACTTCTGCATCCGTACATTCAATGCCTGTTTGGCTTTCAATCGTAGTTTCCTTCATAATCCAATCTATAACTACTAGAAATAAAAAAGGAGAAAGTATACAGCCCTGTCGAACTCCTGTTTTTACTTTGAATTTATCCGTAGCTCCGTTTCCATGCAAGACTCGGCATGTGACATTCCTTGATAAGTTGCTCTTATTATAGATATATGCCGCAGTGCTGCATAATTCTCCATAAGCCTTCCCTATCTACACTATCGAATGCTTTTTCGAAATCAATAAAATTAATATAAAGCGGTGCATTCTACTCTGTGCTTTGCTCCAAGATGATGCGAAGAGTGGCAATTTGATCTACACATGAACGGTTCTTCCTAAATACGGCTTGTTCTTTACGCAACAATTTGTCGACTGTTGTCCTCATCCGCTCCAAAAGTATCCTGTTAAAAACTTTTCCGGGAGTCGATAATAACATAATCCCTCTATAATTTCCACAAACACTTAAATCACCTTTTTTTTGGCAATTTTACGATGAGTCCCTCTTTCCAATCATTAGGCACATTTTCTTCCTGCCATATCTCAGAAAATAATGGATGAAACATTTCTACCGCTATTTCTATAGCTGATTTCATTGCTTCAGCTGGAATATTGTCTACAATCTGAGGGATTGTATAGCCTTTCTTATTTCAAACTTGGACGGTGGGTCAAGGCTGATGTTAAGATCCAAATTTCTTGGCACAATGTTGGCTATTGTGTCTGGAGGTAGTCTATTGAACAAATCTTCAAAATGCTCCTTCTATCGATTTTTTTGTTCTAGAATTGATGTTAACGTCCGGCCATCCTTCCTTTTACTGCCTTTTCTACTCTTACTCTCTTCCCGGATAGTAATTTAGTTGTGTTGTACAGCTCTTTCATATTCTGGCGCTGGGCTGCACTTTCTGGTGTCGTTGCTAAATTTTCGAAATATTTTCGTTTGTCTCTTCTTAATTGTTTTTTATTTTTCTTATTTTGTTGGTTGTAATTTCCCTGACATCTATTTATCTCTACTTCTGAGCTTGCCGATAGTAATTTTTCCTTTATCTTCTTTCTTACTTCTATGGCTGTGATATCCACGCCTTATTCTCTTTGTTTACACACTCTACGCATTCTTCTAATAATGAAATAAAAGCATCCTTAATTTTCGACCAAGTATGTTCTATTGTGTTGCTTTGCATCCTTTTTACTTGCATTGATTTGCATGATAATGCTTTTCTGTATTTGGGTGTCTTTGTGTTTTAGTAAATCAACATTGTATTTTTGTTGAACCTTACATTCCTCTTTTAAAGCCCTTAACTTCAGTTGTAGTTTGCCAAATAGTAGGTGGTGGTCGGAGGCTGCGTTAGCCCCTCTTTTTACCCTAACGTCTAATAGTGATCTCCTGAACTTGCAGCTTACACAGATGTGATCAATCTGATTTTGCGTTTTCAGATCTGGCAATATCCATGTAGCTTTGTGAAGGTCTTTGTGCGGAAATAAGGTTCTTCCAATGACCAACTCATTTGCGCAAAAATTGGCAAATAACTGGCCATTTGCATTCATGCTTCCTATACCATGTTTTCCCATAATGGCTTCATATCCTAAATTAATGTTACCGACTTTTGCGTTGAAATCACCCATAACCATTATCAACTCTTTCTTAGTCCGTTTTTCAATTACGCTCTGCAGAGTATCATAAAATTCAACTTTTGCTAATTCTTCAACATCATTTGTTGGGGCATAGCACATAACGATTGTTAGGAAAATCCACTTATGAGACGTTCTAGACTTTGCTAGTATCAATCTTTCATTTATGGGTTGCCATTCTATTAATGCTTTAACCGCTTTCTTAGTCAGCATCAGAGCTACTCCCCTTGTGTGACGTGCCTTATCATCTTTGTGCCCTGAGTATATAATTGTTTTTCCTGAAACTAGCTTAGTTTGTCCATTATCAATCCACCTAGTTTCACACAAACCCAAAATTCCGAATTTGTAATTGTCCATTTCTTTGCTAATATTTCTCTCAAAGCCCAACCCCTCGTCCTCGTCGTGAGAGATGGAAACAGGTAAAGCTGGCCAATGGTGAAGTTGCATGGGCTAATCACCCGTGCAATGGATTTTCAAATTGATTACGAAAACACTGATAGTTGACAAGTCTTGTCGTATTAATTTACCAACCGAAGGTTTCCAGAGTCAAAGGTGTTTTATGACGCCGAATAGTCAGAGCCCTCGGGAAGGTAGTTGGCCGATGCTGCTTTCGACAAAGGATTCCACGAGGTTTAGTGCGTGGAATGTTCAAACAATATTTATATACATATATTATTTATTATAAAATTCAATTTGGTATTACTAAATTGAATATTCCTGTATGTTTGGAATTTTACATTCCCTAATATTATAATATGTGTGTGTGTGTGTGACCGCATGTGCATCATTTTCTTTCTCTGTCTTCCCTTCTTTGGACTTTTCCTATATTTCTGATGAAGAGCTCTGCTCAAAACATGAAATCTTCTTTCTTTTCTTTGCTTTCCTGAGCATGCAATAACACTGTACTTATTCCATGTTCTCGCGTTGTTTTTTCGTGTTTTTTCTTGCTTGTTCATGTGTGAATTGACTATATATGTATGTATGTATGTATATATATATATATATATATATATATATATATATATATATATACTTTATTTAAAAGCACATTACTCTACCTCTGGTATTTGAGTACTCTTTTTTCCACCTTGTTGCACATTGCATGTGCTTACTCCGGTATATATATATATATATACATATATATATATATATATATATATATATATATATATATATATATATATATATATATGTATGTGTGTGCGTGTCCCTCTCAGAAATGTCTGATGGTGAATGGATACATACGTCTTAGATACATGCAAACATAAACCTATCTATACTTATGTACAAGTGTACACAATCATATAAATACGTATACACACTCACATATATACGTATAACCTTAAAGTATACACATATATACGCTTATCCATCTACACATATATGTCACTATTTCCGCAGAGAACGGTTAAAATTGAAAAATTTTTTTACACATATACATACATACATACATATAATATGCACATATTTACACACATACTCATACGTGCATGCATGTACCCATTCATACACACACATATACTCACACAACACATACACACACTCACATACACATGCACACTAAAATACACATACATCTTGTAGCGGGCTGGATCTGGTGTGCCATATCAATCCGATACGATGTAGCCCACATCTAAATGTAGCGTATAGATGTAACGCTTCAAGGTTCTCGTGTCGAAGTAACCAGTGAACATCAACTCCAAGAAGGAAGAAATGTTATTTACATATATTTATTCCTTTACCCCACAGGTTGTTAAAGAGACAGTAGCAATTCTAGTGATAGTGACGACAAGGAGAGCTTGATGGTTAGTAAATATGTAGAAAAAGGTTGTCTGTGAGTAGAGAGGGAAAGAGTAATGAATGTGTGGTGCTGACGAGAGAGGAAGAAAGAGTAAAGGTGGCATTGTCTTTCTTAGGCCGAAAACCTCTCTTAGTATGTTGAGCGAAGGCAAGTGCTGCTCTTGGGTAAGGCTGATGCAAATGCGGGTGTTTCTCCTTGGCCTGGCTGACACATAAGAGGAAGAGATAGAATTTTCTATCTCTTCCTCTTTCTTTGCTATGGTCAGTAATGTATGTCAAACCTTAGACAAAGGACGACTGACCTTTCATTGACCAGTACTGATCACAGGGAGTGCAGTGTTTACTCATCAGTCTTCTAGTGTGGAGGATTTCCCACTCTTTTTGACAAGCCTGTGGATTTGGTTCCAACGTGCCAGAAGGGAGGCTAGGCGACAGGTTTATTTAGCCAGAGGGGAAGCAGATAAGGAAAGATTTGCCAATGTTCTGCGCCGTGAGGACCAAAGACTCGAGGTATTTCGTGTTGCAAGACAGTGTAGGAGAGAGAATAGTGATGTTGTAGGAGAGAAATGTGTTCGCATGGATGATAGTACGCTTGCATTAAATGAGGATGCAAAGAAAGAGGTCTGGAGATGCCACTACGATAGATTGCTTAATAAAGAGAATGAATGGGAGAAAGAGAGCCTGCCGTATGTCGACCCAATAGAGGGACCAGCTATCCGAGTTGATAGTACCAGGGTAGATAAAGCAATTAAGATTATGAAGACCGGGAAAGCCCCCGGCCCATCAGGAATCACTGCAGAGATGCTCAAAATATCTGGCAGTGTTGGCTATAGCCTAGTCACCCGTATTACGAACCAGGTGATACACGAAGGAGTCATACCCAATGACTGGTGTAGCAGCATCATAGTCAACTGCTACAAAGGTAAAGGTGACGCTTTAGATACAAATAATTACAGAGGCATCAAGCTGTTAGATCAGGTTATGAGAGTTACAGAGAGGGTCATAGCCCAACTAATTAGGGAGCGAATCAATTTAGATGAGATGCAGTTTGGGTTCGTGCCAGGTAAAAGCACTACTGATGCCTTATTTCTAGTGAGACAGTTGCAGGAGAAATACTTAGCTAAGGATAAACCTCTGTACCTGGCTTTCGTTGACATGGAGAAAGCCTTTGACAGGGTCCCCCGATCCCTTATCTGGTGGTCAATGAGGAAACTTGGGATAGAAGAATGGTTAGTGAGAGCTGTGCGAGCCATGTACAGAGATGCTGCCAGTAAGGTGAGGGTTGGAAATGAGTACAGCAATGAATTCCGGGTAGAGGTAGGGGTCCACCAAGGTTCCGTCCTCAGCCCCCTCTTATTTATCATAGTCCTCCAGGCAATCACAGAGGAGTTCAAGACAGGTTGCCCCTGGGAGCTCCTCTATGCTGATGACCTTGCCCTAATTGCGGAGTCACTATCAGAACTAGAGGAGAAGTTACAGGTGTGGAAGCAAGGTCTAGAACTGAAGGGCCTTAGAGTCAACCTAGCTAAAACCAAAATCCTAATAAGTAGGAAGGTAGATAAAACACAAACCCCTTCAGGTAGATGGCCCTGCTCAGTATGTAGAAAAGGAGTAGGTAGTAACTCTATAAGATGTACCCGGTGCAAACTATGGACACATAAGAGGTGCAGCAACATCAAAGGAAGGTTAACTAGCAAGTTAGTTTTTGTTTGTGGCAGATGTTCAGGTGCAATAAAGACTGTAAACAAACAGGAAACAACTTCTATCTCATTCCAGGGTGAAAAGCTAGAGGTAGTCGATAGCTTCCGCTATCTGGGCGACCAAGTTAGTAGTGGGGGTGGGTGCGCTGAAAGTGTAGCTGCTAGAATAAGAATAACCTGGGCAAAGTTTAGAGAGCTCTTACCCCTGCTGGCGACAAAGGGACTCTCACTCAGAGTAAAAGGCAGACTGTATGACGCATGCGTACGAACAGCCATGCTACATGGCAGTGAAACATGGGCTGTAACTACTGAGGACATACGTAAGCTCGCAAGGAATGAAGCCAGTATGCTCCGTTGGATGTGTAATGTCAATGTGAATACCCGTCAGAGTGTAAGTATCTTGAGAGAAAAGCTGAACATTAGAAGCATCAGTTGTGGCGTGCAAGAGAGACGATTGCGCTGGTATGGACATGTGGTGAGAATGGATGAGGATAGCTGCGTGAAAAAGTGCCACACCCTAACAGTTGAGGGAACCCGTGGAAGAGGTAGGCCCAGGAAGACCTGGGCTGAGGTGGTGAGGCAAGACCTTCGTACATTGGGCCTCACCGAGGCGATGACTACTGACCGAGACCTTTGGAAATGTGCTGTGCGTGAGAAGACCCGGCAAGCCAAGTAAGATCGTTGCCAGTGCCCCTGGACTGGTTCTTGTGCGGGTGGCACATGAGATGCACCATTTTGAGCGTGGCCGTTGCCAGTACCGCCTGACTGGCTCCCGTAGGATTTTCGAGCGAGATCGTTGCCAGTGCCCCTGGACTGGCTTGTGCGGGTGGCACATAAAAGACACCATTTCGAGCGTGGCCGTTTACGTGCGGGTGACACGTAAAAGCACCCACTACACTCTCTGAGTGGTTGGCGTTAGGAAGGGCATCCAGCTGTAGAAACTCTGCCAAATTAGACTGGAGCCTGGTGTTGCCATCCGGTTTCACCAGTCCTCAGTCAAATCGTCCAACCCATGCTAGCATGGAAAGCGGACGTTAAACGATGATGATAATGATGATGATGATGATGATGTTTTATTCATTTCAATTGTCGATAAACAAGTGTTAAGTTGTGTTATACACTTGGTCTTCAACAACAGGATGGCACTTTGCAATTCATGTCAATTGACTTTGTATGATGGAGTTCATCGATTTGATAATGACAGTGAAGTACTAGATTTTTTTCGTAGACACAATGTTATTCCCAGTACTGTAGATTGTCCTACATGTAATTCAACTTGCACCTTCTGTGAAAGCACAAGCATCTTCCGATGTAGAAAGATTGTTCGCCATAACACGTTTTTAGTGCGCAGCCAGTTACCACTGTGGAAGGTTCTTTTGTATGTGAACCACTTTCTTACAGACAGTTGGCTGCATAGATCAATTATGGAAAATTTGAAGATTTCAAATCTACCTCGGCTGATTGGAGATCTTTCGGTTCGGAAGTTTGTCAGCATTGGGTGGAGAATCACCAAGATCAGATCGGTGGGCCAGGAGTCGAAGTTAAAATTGATGAGATGGTTATCGTAAGGAGAAAATATAATCATGGAAGACTTGTAAAAACTATCTGGCTTTTCGATGGAATAGAACGAGAATTCAAAATGAAAGTTTTGATACCTCTCGGAACATTCACGATGTGAATTTTCCGAGTCCTCTCCCCCATCCCCCTTCTTTCTTCATATTTGTTTAGAGCAAGTTGTTTTACACCTATTACACTATCTTTCTTTTGTTTTTTTGCTCGGGTCAAACACTATAGTTTAAAGGCCATGGTCTGAGGATGTGAATTTTCCGAGTCCCCCCCCCCCCTTTCGCGAGCACGCTTTATTTTTTCATATCCATTTAGAGCAAGTTGTTTTACACCGATTACACTATTTTTCTTTTGTTTTTTGCTTGGGTCAAACGCTTTAGTTTAACCAAAAAAAGTAGAGATGAAATAAATGAAATAAGATGATATTCATTCTAGATCTCACTTCACGGTCAATTAAATAAAGTACCAGTCAAAATTGCTGGCCTTTCATTTCAGCTTGCTAGATTCTCAGAACCCAGTCAAGACCAACTTTGCTTTTATTCTTTGTAATGAATGAATAAAGTACCAGTCAAGTATTAAGGTAAATTTGTCGTCAACTTCTTCTTTGGAAGAGACTTAAAGAAAAATGAGCTCTGATTGGCTTATAAAGAAAAGTGCCCAACATATGCCCCTATGAATTCATCTGGAGTTGCGGACCCCACTACTACCAACAACAACCTGTTACTAGCAATGCCTTTTTTATAAAATATGATTTGATAGGACCATCCATTGTTCAGGGTTGGCCATTTATTGCATCTGTGTGTGCAGGCTTGGGTAAGGTTTTTATGCGGAAAACTGATAGTTGCCTATGAATGCAGGTTTCCTGTCTTCACTTTTTTATCAACACCAAAAGAATGGAAGTTGACCCCTGCAGGATTTGAATTCAGAGTGCAGAGACTTGAAACAGTACTGCAAGGCATTCTATCCAACATTTTATCAATTTTGCCATTTTAAAAATGTGATACAAAAAAAAAAACTCCCTCAAATCATTAATGATTTGAGCAGAATGTTGTATTGTTCTATGTTAGAGATTTTATTTTATCAAAAATGGTGGTCAAAAATCTCTAATGAATTATTATTATTAAGATGACTTTAATTTTTCAAACTATTAACCTCAGATTTAGAGATGTATTTTTGATTTTAACATTTACACCTTGACAATGTTTTGACTGGTTGGTTCATCACTCATCACTTGATACCTTATTCCTGGATGTGTACATTGTACCAGACAAGGTTTGAACTCAGAATATTTATTTCAGAGTTAGGTGTAGTATATTTATCAGTCTTTTAGTGGATAACAGTTATCTTACGGTTTTAGTTTGATTCTAGTCAGGTGATATTATATTATATTATAAGACATTTGATGTCTTATTCCTAGATAAAACTAGTTGAGATGTACTCATCATCATCATCATTGTCACTGTTTTTATACTTGTTTTTCTATGCAGACATGGGTTGGACAGGATTTTTTTGAGGTGATGTTTTTATGGTTGAATGATACCAATCCATTTTGTCACCTCTTGTGATGCAGAGATACAATATGCTAATAGTCTGAAAAAGTATCACCTTATAGATGGTGATTCTAGATTAGTTAAGTGTATATGAATACTTCTTCTTCCTTACCATCTTACCTTTAAAGTTAGCTACATAAATGGACTAATTATAATATTAAATATTACTAGAACCAATTTGAGACATAGAAGAACATGCACATTCTTAACAGAGTGAGGACTGCCTATCAACGATTTGTTCATCTTTTCAAGGGTTCATCCTCCAGCAATTACTAATCCACTACAAAGCTCAGATGAGATACACAATGGAGTATTGCTCCCATATCTGGGAAGTTGCTGCTGCTACACACAGATATTTTAGACTGCATTCAGTGACAAGTCACTTAACTTAGCATAAAGTTTCTCAGACTATTCCAGCTTTTAGCACACAGATGTGCTGTCTTTTCTCTTTAGCTTTTTCACTGCTACTATAATGATCTCAGCTCATCAAAGATGGCTGGTATAATGCAACTCTACCACTCCCAACTCCTCTTTACTCTTATCATCTATATCTAATTCCATTAATCCCTACACTAATCACTATGCCCAGTCTTTCCTTCTAGGACATTGGCCTTCTGGAACACCTTCTCTGCTCATATCTTTTCTGTTGATGTCAACTTGCAACAGTTTAAGCAGAAAATTCAAGAGGCCATACCAGAGGATCTGCAAAGGCCAATGGTCACTGCCTCTTGCTAAGTAATAATGTTATTGTTACCTGTTAAACTACAAGGGCTTGTTTATTGCCTCTTCTTAAATTAGTTACTGTTAATTATTTCTACTCTTTGAAATGCATTTGTTTATTTTTACTTAATACCATCAGGAAAAATAATTCTACTAATTTCTACTAATGATAATTCATTCTACCAGTGGCACATCAAAAATAGCTGTGCTAAGTTGGCTCAGTAACTTAGACAATTTGAAATTAGGCTAGCTAAAATAATGTCCAAATCAACTAATGAGATGGGATTACAGATTGTTGGATCCAAAATAGTTAGCCTGTATTAGTAATATATTGGGGTTAAATAGTTAAAATTTGAATCATTACATGGTGAGTTAAGTTGATGTTTTAACCCTAGGTTTACTCTCATAATATAGACCTATGATAAAAGATGTTCTAGGCAATTGTGGTTGCTAAATTTCAGAACAATCACTGACCTGAGGTCATGAGATAAAATTAATTTTCCTTGTAGGTTTAATTGCTTTGACCTTTTAGGTCAAATTTCTTGAAAGAACTTTAATTAGATCTACATGTGTTTGTGTATGGTATGTGTATATATCTGCATGTATGTGTACATTTTTTCATGTATCTATCTATTCACTTGTATATATGTGAATGGTAGAGGATTGCTGTGTCTTTCAAATGATTTCCCTATGATTGCTGCACTGTATTCAACTCAGTTGTCATTTCAATACAATTCCTTTCTTGTTGGCCTACATTTAGTGCATGTCATGAATGTTTAGTTTTGTGTGTGTGTGTGTGTACATGTGCATTTATAACTGTGTGTGCGTGCATAACTATACCTCTAAGTGTGTCTGTGTCTATGAATGTATATCCCTGTGTCTGTAGGCTCCTGTGTGAGAGAGTGAGTTATCGAGCATTATACCTCATGCAGAGTTCTTATCTGAAATGATAATGTAAATATTGTTATTTAGATTAATTACCAACCATGTTGGGATGTTATCTCTCAAATAGTTTAAAAACTGTTACTCACTCCTAATCTATTACAGGTGTAGTTTTCTTGTTACAAATTGCACTTAATTTTCTATGGCTCAGTCCATAGACCTTGATTAGGCATAGTGAGTTACTACAGTTTATGGCTGTACTGCCACAAGAAAGCATTATATTATAAAACTGATGAATATTTCATTATTTAGGATGTTGAGTTACTATTTATTGTTGAGTTTTAAATTCTTCCAAAAGTAGAAATCCTGTAATTGATTAACAAATTTTTATGCAAAGAATTGTTGGTCATGAATTTTCTCAACTCTTTTTCTATATGCGAAATATCTACCTTTGATTCATAGACAAGAAGGACAATACTGTGCTAATGATGCTTGTTGAAGGAGAAACACCTATACACAGTTGCTCCTTGCTTTTGAAATGAAAATCAGAGTTACTTTCTCTCCTGGTACAAAAATTCATTGAGAAATATTCTCACTTTCTTGAAATTGTCTCTCTTTCTCATTCAGTGGGTGACTTAAATATTGACATTTGTAGTGATGCAGCCTTCCATGTGCATTTTACTAAGTTGGCAATGAAATGCAAGAGGCTGATCAGATGGATTCTTAGAACTTTCAGAAGCTGTCTTGATTATTGTTCCCCAACTTTGGTCATCACACAGTGTGAAATTAATAGATGGTTAATAAACTTGTTCCATATATGATCAGCTCTATAATATCGTGATCTGAGACTAGTATTGGTGTCACTTTCATATTATGGATGAGATCCATATTGTTTGTGAAGCAAAGATCGAGTATATTGTAACTTTGGTTTGTATGTATAACATGTAGATGAGGTTGAGCAGAGATTCCACTTGTCTTTGTTTGCACCGTGTCATTCCCAAGAAGAAAAAGGCCCTCAGACCATCCTTTGTTGGGCAGGTTAAAGTCTCCCATAAGATGTGTTGTTCTAGTTTGGTTAAGAGTTCTATTTTTGTAACGCAGTCTTCGAACAGGCCTGCATGATCTGCTGGGTGATAAGTAGTACATATAACTATCTTGAGTTGTCATATATGTACAATTAGTGTCACACACCAAGTTTAAGTATGACGAAAGGGTCTGGGGTGTGAGGTCTTCGTGGCTGTACATTGCAACTCCACCACGACTGTTTTTTCCGTTGGTTTGTGATACAACATACTTTAGTACGTGTATTTCTGCATCTATAATATCAGGTTTTAGATGCATTTCACTGAGTATTTGCATGCTACAAAATTTCTCAGGAAGGTAATTTTGGTTCTGTTACTGAGTTGTAACACCACTCTAATATTTAGGAAGAGTATTGATATGACACTTGTGCTGCTGACAATGATGACCACCTTGGATCCATTTGCTGTGGTAGTCTTCTATGTTACTGATGATGGCTCTAACTCTGAAACTAATGTAACCAGGTCATTTGCTGCACAATTTTTTGCACTATGCATAAAAAAGATTGTTGCGTAACTTATGACTGCATCTACCAGCCCGGTAGATGGAAGTAAGGCACACTACATTTGCATATTTTTGTTTCGGTGCAGATAGCGCACAAGTTTTTCCCTTTTGGGGTCTTTCTTTACGTTTTGATATTTTATTGTGGTTACGGACTTCTGGTTTATTCATTCACCAACTGTCAAATCACCAACATGTAATCCACGATATCTCTTCTTTTAGCTTCTATGACTCCCTGTCTAATAAATGGCTGTGTATACGACAATGTTATTTCTTTATTGGGCACACAGGCCCGAACACAGAGGGGATGGTACAAGGACAGACAGAATGATACAAGTGGGGACAAAAAACATGAAACAGATGAATGAAAATAGATTATAAATAAATGAAGGTGCAATGGCTATTCGAACGCCACTCTCGAGCAGTACCATTCAACTGTTCTTTATTAAAGTTTGTATATCTTTTTTTTTCTTTCATAGTATCATGTGTGTAGTCTCTCCAAAAATATTAAAAACTTACTTCCATTTTACCAGTTTATATACGGTTTCAACTTGTCCATAGTTCACAACAATAGGTAGGTCATCATATACCACCTCCACTCTTAATGGGTCTATGTTTGTCCCGAACTATTCCTTTAATTTAGCATATCTTTCCTTCTTTATTAATATACATTTAGTGTTTTCTATATATTCCTCAGCTGGCAATTTCACTCTAATCCCCGATTTGAACTTGGTGATTTTTCAATTGCTGTACTTTTTGTGTACGTTACAAGAAGTGCTCTGTTTTTATGGGACCTTTTAAGGGACTGTGTGTTATGCCTGTCTGTGGCTGTTTGTTTACATGATGAACTCAGACTATCTGGGGCAGTTTCCTTTTTTGTTTTGTTGGTGTTACTGGTGGTGATATATGCTGTGTGAGTGTGTCTTGTGCATTGTGTGTTTGCTGTACAATGTCTTCTGTTTTACTATTCTTCCTTTTCTTTTTTGGGCTTTTCAGGGATGTATTTACTATTTCCTTTCTCCTTCTTTTGGATACTTCTGTAAATCCCTCTTCTTCTGTGTCAGCCATACACTTCTCCTGGACTGGGTTTGTCATTTCGGTACTCCAGCTTTGTTCATGCTGGTTTTGTTCGGTTTCATTGTTTATTTGGGAGCATTTTATTTCGATGTGCCCTTTTTCTCTGTGATGGTAGCATGTTGGAGGGCTCCCTTCTACCACCACTCTCAACTTTATGTCTTCAGGCAGCAACACCTCTTCTGCTATTTCATTCAGGTCTTGCTGGGTGACCTGGATGACCATTTCCAGGCCATAACCCCCCCCCCCAATTCATTTTCTTCTTGCCACTTTGTGTCTTCGTGGGTTCCATGCATCACGGCTGCCACCAGTCACACTTCTTCAATTCCTGGTGGCACTCTGCCTATCCTAATTCTTGCGACTCTTTTTCTGCCGTAGGTTGGCAAGAGTATTTATTCTTGCGACCTCAGTGTCACAGTGGAGTGATTTATTGCCTCTTGTTCGGTGACAAACCTCACCTCCACTGTGCTGTATCTTCTAGTGTAGAATGTTGCAACACTCTTTACTTCTTCCAGACATTTCTTTGTAGCTTCTGTAGCTACTTCAATTTTCTTACTGTTTGTGGACAGTGTTCTGTAAACTACTGTCCTCCTTTTTGTTTTGTTGGTTACTTCTTCTGGAGGGGTCAGCCTGAAACTTGACCGCTCCTTCTAGATCAGCTCTTACTCTTCCAACTTCTCCAGTTCAATTCTGACTTCCTGCACCTCCAGTGATTCCCTTGCGGTGGTATGTCTTCCAGCTGCCAAAGCACAGCTCCTGGCATGCTTGCATATTTATACAATTCTGAACTGTCCATTCTCGGGATGTTCAGCTTCCACCACAACAGTTTATTACTTGATCCCTTTGAAGGGAAATTTTCCTCCTGTCTCATGCTGCTGTTGCTATGAAACAGTTTTGGGTGTGTGAGATGGCAGTGTGTATCATCATCTCCATGCCAGTAGACAACACGAAGGTAAAAGTTACACACCTGTGTTTGCTCTCTCTTTGTACCATTTCTATTGGTACAAAGAGACAGCACACACAGGCCTCTCTTGTCTGGGTCTCCCTTGTATGGGTCTCCCTTGTATGGGTGTCCCTTGTCCCAATGTTTTTTTCTTTTTAACAATTGGTACCTTCATGTATGCTCAGTCTAGCTTATTTTTCTCATCGGTTGTTTTTCCTGAAAGCTGTTCTTTTTTTCTTTTTCTTTTTTTCTGTTATCATTTTTTGTTCCTGTTTGTTTTAAGAAGCTTTTGCTTTCCTTTTTTCTTCCTTTTTTAACCCTTTCTTTACCTCAGTTGTTCACATTTGTGGTGGTGGGGCCATTATTGCTGGTATCTCCTTCCCTGTCAGGTCTCTCACTCATAATTTCATCTTTGTTACTTTGGTGGTTTGTCGAGCCAGGGGAACATCTCTCACTCACATCAGTGTCTCCATCCTTGTCATCTTTTTTTGTGTTTGTTTTAAAAAATGACATCAATGATCTTAATGTGAGGTCTAATGAGAATGTCACAAAATGTAGTAGATGGTTGCTATGATTGATGAAGATCAAAGATATGAGATGCTGGTAGTCAAGTTGGAACCAGGCTGTATATAATGAATGCAACACCCATCAGCAAATAACAGAATTTTATTTTACCATACAAATAATTTTCATGTTGATCATGAATTAGAAATTGCTGTAACAAATTTTACACACCGGAAAGAATATTATGTAGTAAATAGTTGCTTAAAAAGGCTTTGTAATTAAGTTGCCAAGACAGAAGAAAATACTGGGTTCATGTCATTGAACAATAGTGGCATGTCTAGGTTGAGTAGGATCCATGATAACTTAAAAGCAGCAAAATGAATATGTGGTTAGCTTAGCTGTGGATGGCCACAAACAAAATTTTTGGCACTCAAATCATGCCTATTTATATGCTTTGTTAGGAGAATATTCTGGAGGCTTCTAGAATGATCTATCACATGATGTTTGGTCTAAAACTCTGCCAATCACATGAAAAAAACCTATTATTAAACCATGATTTTAACTTGGCAATTTGTTGATTTGGTTTTGAATCTCACTTCAAGTTCTCTTGTAAGAAACCAAGACAACAAAAATATATAAAATGCATATGAACAAAGAAGGGGGAAATGGGCAACAGAAAAAAGTACAAAATGCAAAAAGCAAAAATATATGTATATTGATCTTGGGTTTGTAACTTTGGCCTTTTCTTTCTCTAAAATTTTCATCAGTAATATATATTACTTTCTACTGTCTTTAGGACCCTTTTATTTATCCTTTAATTTTTGTCATACCTTTTTTTTTTTTTTACCTATCTATTTTTTCTGTTAATTTTTAAATTTTAATTAATCTTTTATTTGTTTTTTGTTTTTTTGGTTTCGAAATTTAAAAAATTTATTGTTTTTACATATGCACCACCTCCTTCAATGTAATATGTAATATTATATTTTCTTATGCATGGTTTTTTTATGACATGCTCATGTATTATTTATTTTTTAAAAAGCGGGGGTGAGAGAAAAAAGAGGAAACTGCATGTATAATACATAATTTAGAAGCAGCGCTATGGATGTGCCAGCACACATGAGCCTGAGACATGGCCACCCTCATGCACTTCTCACAAGGAATTCTGGAAGGGGCTTCATGAGATCAGTGCAGAGAAACTTCCAGGGAAAGAAAAAAAAAGGGGAAAAAGAAAAGAAAACTGCCGTTGGAAAATCGATTGTAGCAGTGACTCGATCAAACCCTAGGGATATCCGAAGAAGGAATTTTTGATATTCCGAAATATATCAGACACAAGTTATTATAGTCCATTGTTGTGCCATTCAAAAATCACATTATTACTCTTTGTTATTAATTACAAACAATACTAAAATGCTTCAAGTGAATTACAATACTCTCCTATATATACATATACACACATATATATATACACACACACACACACACACACACACACACACATATATATATATATATACACACATGCACATATATATACAAATACATATATATACACACATATACATATATAAATACATACTTATACATATATATACACACACACATATATACATATATATATATACACACACATATATATATACATATATATATATATACACACACACACACACATATATACAAACACATGCACACACACATATATACAAACACATGCACACATACATACACACACACACACACACACACACACACACACACAAATACATATACATATAGAAAGGGAATTGTGTATATTACAAAAGAATAGGAACAAATACCCACATACTAACATTTAGACAGATTATTATTTTAGTGGTATATATGATTAACTACACTTGACTTAGTATATTATGGATCTCAAGGTTGTATCTAGGGACATACACTGCACCAATTGTACTCTACTTAATAGACTCTGGATCCATGCTAATAGCTGGTTCTGAATAAGATGAATAATAAATAAATAGCAAAAGATAGATAATGGTTCATTTACTACAACTGTTTCCAATGAATTTTTTAATTGATGAATAGAGATGTGAAAAAAACTGTTTCCATCAGGAGAATATACACATTTAAAACATTCTAAAATCACGAGTTTGTGCCACTTCACGATTTCTGACTAGTGATAGTCAAAAGAAGCTTTTCTACCAATAAGTTAGAGCCCATCTGACAGAACTTTTACATCCTAGGTATATAGATGTTATTAATTTGTTATGGCTGGTTGTCTGTCCATCCATCTGTTTGTCTCTCTGCCTATCCATCCTTCTATCCATCTGTTTCTTTCTCTGTCTGTCTGACTGTCACCCTCTCTCAGTTTAATATCAATTGAGATCTCTGTAGACTTTGCATGGTAATTCATGTTCAGTGTGCTTAATGAACAAGGTTGTGTGCATGTGTGTGTGTGGTGATGTCATGTTTTCATTTATTTGTTATCAAAACTTCTTGCAGCTCCCCACTGTCTATCAACAATGGAAGCAATGTCAAAGAAGTGAGAATATTTCTGATATTTCCCTCTGTCCCTCAACCAGTCTCTCTTATGAAGTTTCAGCATCCAAGTAAGTTTCTCTTGTTTTTCTTATTAAATATGTTTTGTTTTACTGATTTGTAAATTTTAAGACATTTCTTCTCTGTAATTTATCTCAGCACCCTGAACGAAGGTTATACATCTTGTTATGTCAGTATTACCACACTACACCACACCATGCTACACTGCATCACACCATACTACACAATACTAAAGGATAACTCACTTTACTTTCTAGAAATAACAGCCAAATCTCCCTCAAATAATACTCTACTACCTAAAAAAAAACAAAGAAAAAACAGTGGATTATGTCACCCTAAATACATTGTTTCTCAAGACATTTTGATCATAAGTCTGTGCTTGATCAAGACCGATCAGGAGATAAACAACAATACTAAAAAATTGACTAGATTGTTCACACCCCCACTATGGTTAACCACTGCATGTTGGAATGTACACGGCAAGAAGTATGGTGTATCAGAAATAATAGTTCTATGGATCACATCTTATCATTTAGCCAATTATGTATGTAGCAGGCTTGCTGGATCAGGGCTAACCATTTCAATTCTTCACTTTTCCCAAAAATAAATGTTCTACCAACTTAACATCAAATTGTACAAACTACTCAACTTTGATCTAATTGTTACTCCAGATGTTCCAGTGTGGGCAAAAACCCAATATATTCCAGACATTACAAAGCTGTGGTGAATAAGGACTGTTACCCAACGAAGGACATTGACCTGCATTCTGGACAAAACAAGGTAAAAAGCAAAAACAAAACAAACTTACTTCCATTTCATATTGATAAATACAAAGTAGGGGAGGGGGAATATTTCTCTCTACTGTACTCTGAAATAAAATCCAAAATCAGAAGGAACCAATAAATGTCTTTATCAGCAACAAATACTTCAAATATACCCTGCTTGTTTTGCAAATTCACAGTAACAGCATTATGTTGTAGCGAACTCTAGTGAACTTCCTCTCTCTATTATATATCCATACATACGAACGTAGCAGGTAACAGCTAACCTTTGGGTGATGTTTTGGACCCCGTTGTGTCTGACACTCTGATTGGTTGGTATTGGTGCAATTTGTCTCTTACTCTATCGCACACCAATATGAAACCTAACCAATTGCAACCTCCAAATAAATCATGAGATAGTCTGTTCTAAACTCCATTTGAGCCTACTGTTTGCTATAAAAACTCACCTCCTCCTCGTCTAACCACTGACCATATTATAGCAACCTCCATTTTCGTCACCACCATCATATCTCTCACCAACGTTGTCAACAATATCTCTACACAGCACCAACGACACTGCACTGGTTCTAACATATCCCTGTTCATGAGCTTCCTCACTAAGGTTAACAGCAAGCATACAACCCACGTAGATGCATGTAGATATATGAATAAATGTCCACCAACCACTTCCATTTATCATTCAGCTTGTGTATATATATGTGTGGCTGGCATTAAAGACATTTAAAGTTACCACCTTGTTCCATGTATTTCTTTATACCATGTTCCTGTCAAATGATATTATAGCCTTCTGAGTAGAGTCACATTAGATGGAATACAACCTATCCTTCTATAATGTTGATCTGCTTTCACTGCTGCTGGTGCTGTTATTGATGCTTATGTTGCTAGCGTAAATGATACTTTCACTATTGGGGATGCTGTAGTCACTATTGTTGTTTCTATTGTCACTGTTGTTGGTACTTACATGATGTGATTATTGTCAGTACTATTGTTACTATCACAAATGTTATCATTGCTATTGTGAATATTGTTGTCAGTGTTGGTGTGTCTATTGTTAGTAATGCCAATGTTGCTATTGTCAACTTCTATTATCACCTTCATTGCCATCATTTTACAATCCACTTCCCCATATTGTGGTGGGTTGGGATGGGTTTTCTGAAGCAGTGTTTTATGGTCAGCTCCCCTTCTTGTTGCCAGCCTATTTAGTTACCTTTTACAACACAGGGAAAATGGTGGACAAATTTTAAAACGGGTTGTGCATTTTGTAGGATGATGGAGATTTTGATAGCAGACTGTTGCCCTGCAAATAGGATCTATCATTGGCTTATAACAACAATGATGATGGTAAGAGAAGAAATGATAGAGGTGTTGTTTGTTAACTTCAAGTTCCATGCAATAACTGTATATTGTTGTTTATATTGTAGTGCTTCAGTGAAACAAATGGGTAAGTATTACTACTTTCTCTATTGCAACTGCTGTTGTTAACATCAATTTTTATGATAGTGGTGATGCTGTTGCTGCTGCTGCTGCTGCTACTACTACTACTACTACTACTACTACTACTGATACTACTACTACTACTACTACTACCACTACTGATACTAATACTACTGTGCAACTAAAACTGCCATTATTACTCTTACTGTGTTACCACCACCACTACTACTACTAAAACTATTACTATTTATTTTTACTCCTGGTTTCTGGCATTTATTGTAAAATGTATAAATTTGCAGCACTCTTCAACTTAATTAGTGAATAGAAAGTGAGAACAAACTTAGTTATCTTTTTTTTTATTCTCTCTCTTTTTCTTCTTCTCCTCTCTCTATTTCTCTCTTGCACTCTCTCTCTCTTTCCTTTTATCAATTTTTCTCATTTACTCTCCTCTCTGACTCGCCTGTTTGCCAATTCTTTTACTTCCCATCATCTTCTTCCTCAACATTTCGGCTTTCTTCACTTATACTTCTTCTCCTGAATGACTTCCCACCTTCATTCTTTTTACTCACTGATGATACAGATTTACCTACTTTCTGACTCTCGGTAAAGCAGCTGTTACAATTCTGCGACATTCCTACTTCCAATACAACAGAAGCAGATCACCATTCCACCAGCCCATGTTAACACCCTTAATGTGGTGCTCAATGGCAAGAAGATGGAAATGGAAGAACGGTAAGTGGCAAAAATGACTTCATTTTCAACTCTTTATATTATTCATGGTAAGCTGAACATTAGAAGCATCAGTTGTGGCGTGCAAGAGAGACGATTGCGTTGGTATGGACATGTGGTGAGAATGGAGGAGGATAGCTGCGTGAAAAAGTGCCACACCCTAACAGTTGAGGGAACCCGTGGAAGGGGTAGGCCCAGGAAGACCTGGGCTGAGGTGGTGAGGCAAGACCTTCGTACATTGGGCCTCACCGAGGCGATGACTACTGACCGAGACCTTTGGAAATGTGCTGTGCGTGAGAAGACCCGGCAAGCCAAGTAAGATCGTTGCCAGTGCCCCTGGACTGGTTCTTGTGCGGGTGGCACATGAGATGCACCATTTTGAGCGTGGCCGTTGCCAGTACCGCCTGACTGGCTCCTGTAGGATTTTCGAGCGAGATCGTTGCCAGTGCCCCTGGACTGGCTTGTGCGGGTGGCACATAAAAGACACCATTTCGAGCGTGGCCATTTTCGTGCGGGTGACACGTAAAAGCACCCACTACACTCTCTGAGTGGTTGGCGTTAGGAAGGGCATCCAGCTGTAGAAACTCTGCCAAATCAGACTGGAGCCTGGTGTTGCCATCCGGTTTCACCAGTCCTCAGTCAAATCGTCCAACCCATGCTAGCATGGAAAGCGGACGTTAAACGATGATGATGATGATGATGATGTTGCATATCCAAGAGCGATATGTTGTCATTAAGGTGTGCTAGACAACTAGACTATAGAAAATGTTGCAATTTTATCATCATCATCATTCAATATCTGTTTTCCATGCTGGCATGGATTGGGTGATTTGACCAGATCTGGAACCACAAATGTCAGCTTTGGTATGGTTTCTATGATTTGATACCCTTCATAATACCAACCATTTTACAGTGTGTGCTGGGTGCTTTTACTGTGCTACTGGCACTTATGAGTTTGCCAAGTAACCTGTAAAACAGAAAAGAACAAGAAAAGAGAGGGTGTAGAGGTGATTTTATGCCAGAAACAAGCAGGGGTAGGATTGTCTTGCTGTAGAGAAAATACATGGCTACCCAACGTTTAAAATTATATCATTGCAGGCAGGATTTGAATTTGCACTGGTATAACCCATTAGTTTAACACCCTGACTGGCTGACTGATTTGACTCATTATGGAATACAAAATCAACCTTGGTAGGATTTGGAAAAATCAGAATGTAACAAAATGCTGCAAAGTATTTTGTCTGACAGCCTAACCTGTCAGCCTCTCTTTGATGATGATGATGATTGTTTCTAACATAGTCCAAAGCCAGAAATCTGATGGAAAGGAGTAGTTGATTACATTGTCTCCAGACTGGTACTTTATTTTATTGACCTTGGATAGATGAAAGTTGACTTTGCCTCTTCCATAGCAAATTTTGCCAACAGTTAAAGTTATCAAAAACACACAAAAGCCCTCCATAAGAAAAAGGGGGAAAAAACAGTTTGTTTTTTCATTCTGACTGAATCGAGAAAATAATAAATACAGACCCTGTTGTGAAATGCTGCACTAGATTTTTCACAAGCGCAAGGCAGTAAGCACAGTTTATTGATACCATCATCTACAACACATGAAT
The DNA here is from genome assembly GCF_046866305.1 of Octopus bimaculoides. Classification (NCBI taxonomy): domain Eukaryota; kingdom Metazoa; phylum Mollusca; class Cephalopoda; order Octopoda; family Octopodidae; genus Octopus; species Octopus bimaculoides. Next base: position 20,061,507 of record NC_142948.1, on the reverse strand, counting down.
TGCTAATAATATCATATATACAAGCACTGCTAATATATAATATATATACATGCATTGCTAAAATGTAATAGACAAAGCACATACCAGAAGTTTTGAGACATTTTCAGGAGAGACATTTATTAATTTCTAAGAAGCACAAAATTCTAATCTCTTTTCAAAGTACGATCCTCTGACTTTTGTTTTAGCACTCCAGCACTTCATGAAGGCTCCATGGAAGTCCGCCAAAATGAAGATGTTATCCTTGTTACAACTTCCTTCACCTTCTTCTTTAGCTTTTCCTTTATCTTAGTGAACAACAAAAGTCATTGGGAGCAAAGTCTGGACTGCAGGGAGGGTGGACAACAGTTTTGATGTTCATCCTTGTCAAGTTGTTGGTTACTAGGATGAAATTGTGGACTGATGCATTGTCCTAGTGCAGGTGCTCTGGCCTTTTCCAATAAAATCTCTTCCTGAACTCCTTCAGAACCTACACAATGTACTCTTTGTTGATCATCTGGCCAGAGGGAACCCAGTGGATGTAGATCAGTGGTTCTCAAACTTTTTGAACCACTGCCCACCCCTCATGGCCACATAATACCCTCAGTTCCCCCGTCCCTATTTTTATGTATAAGTAAATATTTTATTTCGTTTTTGTATTTGGTTTGTAAGATTCTTTATGTGAGTTTGTGTGTTGAAGCATGTTCTGTTGTGTCTTGGGAGAGTCATTCTCTTTTAGTGCCTTATAATTCAACACACTCACCGGTAAAATTTCCACTTATTTCTTTTTTATTTTTCTAAAATTTACATTGCGTCTTGCAACCTTTTCAATAACTATTGAAGAGATTGCAAGACACAATGAAAATTTTAGAAAAATAAATATGTAAATGAATGGAAATTTTACCAGTGAGTATGTTGAATTATAAGGCACTAAAAGAGAATGACTCTCCCCAGACACAACTAAATATTTTATATTTTACTAATTTATATATATTATGAATTATTTAATATTTAATATAATATTATATAATTTGTATACAATACTATAATAAGAGAGTATTGTAGTTTGCTTGAAGCATTGTGTATTGTTTGTAAAGAATAAAAGTATAGGAAGGTATAACAATGCAATATAGAACAAAAAATGGACTGTATACCTGTTGTAACTTGGTAAACTGTAATCCGATGATATTTCGGAATTAGAATTCCTTCTTCAGATCTTAATTTGCCGGAGTCTCTGCTATAAACTTTTTCCAACGGTTTTTCTTTTTTCTGAAGCGTCTCAGGAGTGGTCTCACAAAGCTTCTTCTGGAATTCCTCATGAGAAGTGCGTGAGGTCGGCTGTTTCAATCTCATGTGTGTTGTGTTGATACATCTGTGGCGCTGCTTCTAAGTTATGTGTTATACGTGCAGCTTCTCTTTTTTATTTCTTTCTTTTTATTATTTTTTTTTGCCCTTCTTTTTTTTTTGTTGTAAACAATATATGAGCATGTTATTAAAAATTAACCTACACACATCCAGATGTAGCTAAATAATATACTGATTACCAACTTCCATCCTGTTGTTAATTTGGGGTCCTAGTTTGTGTATGAGTAAAGCTTCCTTGATTCTTAAATTACCCAAATTTCTTTCATTGGCCTCAATTGTGACTGTTATGCTTTTATCAGTGTTCCGGCATCTATCAAGATGTTTTCTGAAGGAGGAGGCTCTCATGTTCATATGTTCTTTGATGCGGACGTGTAACGGTCTTGTTGTGCTACCCACATAGAACTTGTTGCATTTCTTACATTGTATTTTATACACAACATTTACCCGTTGGCATAAATCTGTGTCACGGATGGGACAATTTGTTAATGTGCATTGATTGTTGTCCTTTATTAGTTTCTTTGCGAGGTGTCCTCTCAGAGAGGGGCCAGAGTGGGCTAGTTGTATGTCTAGCCTTTCTCTTCGTATGGCTCTTCGGATGGCTGTAGTTATCCTCTCGCTAAAATGGGGTATTTTAAGGAAGCATGTGTTGCTGGGTTTTCTGTGTTCGGCATGTTGGTTGTCTTGGATATTTAAGCCGATTTACAATGGATCTAGGATATCCGTTGGTTTTCAATATATCTAAGAAGCGTGTAGTGTGGGTCACCTTGTCCTCCGTTCTGCTGCATTTGCCTTGGATGCGTGCAAGTTCATTTCTGGCGTATCCTATTTTGGCACCGAGTGGAAGTGCTGAATTGTATTGGACAAACATATCTCTACTGGCTGCTTTCCTGTAGAACTCGGTGTGGATCTCCCCTTCTTCCGTTATATTCAGTTTGAAATCAAGTAATGATAGTGATCCAGTGATGTCGGGATGTTCTATAGTGAACTTTATGTTCATGTCCATGTTATTGAACATTGTGAATATTCTTTCAGCCTCTTCACGTGAGGTTGTGAGTATGAGGATGTCATCTACGTACCTGGTGAAGAAGGCGCATGAGTGGCAGATGTTGAATGCTCGACGTTCCAGATGGTTCATATATGTGATGGCTAGTAGGCCTGAGAGACTGGATCCCATGGGGAGACCTGTTGTCTGTTTGTATATATGGTCCTGGAAAGCGAAGTAGGTGTTGTCCACGATGATGGACAAAAGTTGGTGGATATCAGCTGCGGTAAGTCCGAAGTATTCGGTGTTGGACGTTATTATGCAGTCAGTCAATAGGTTGACCGCTGAGTGTGCTGGTACCGTTGTGTACATTGAGACAACGTCAAGACTAAAAGCATATCTGTTTTGCCTGAGTTGATCTAGGAGCAATTGGTGCAGTCTTTTGATCACTTCGTCGGAGTTCTTGACGTGTCCTGGAAAGGTGGAGAGTATGGGTTTCAAGATGTGAGAAAGTAACCAGGATATTTTATATAGAGGTCCTTCTACGCTGGAGACGATGGGTCTAATCTGAGTCGTGATGATAGAATCTGGGCAATCTACTGTTCTTTGTGATGAAGTTGTCAGTCCATGCGGTATTAATTCAGTCCTCAATCCTGGTCGCAGTTATATTGGTCACTTCAGAATATAGTCTGTCATTGCTTAAATGTTCTTGAGCCAGTCTATCATATATTTCACGAGAAATCACGCAGATTTCTTTTCCTTTATCTGATGGTAAGTATACAAGGTTTTTGTTTTTTAGTTTAGTCAGTGTTTTATGTTGCGCCTTGGTTAAATTTGGGGTTATATGCAATTCCTTCCTCAAGATGTTGGAGATAGACTGTTTCAATCTGGATAGTTTGTGGTTGAGTTCTTGGTTGGTTGGGGGAGGGTGGAGTAAGTAGTCTAATTGGTACGTAGGAAATTTGCCAGGTGTGTTGTTGTTCTTCTTTATTACCAACAGCCATTTGAGTTGGTATGCTGTTCGACAAAAGTTGGCTTCCAGGTCGAATAAGATTTTTTCATTCGGCTGTTGGCTCAAGATAAATTTAGGTCCCAGGCTGAGAAGTTCTAGTTCTTCATGGGAGAGTGACCCACTCAAGTCTGTGACTAGGGATTTTGTTGCTGATGGTGTGTTGGCATCTTCGGTGTTAGTGTTATCTCGTTCTGTGGACGTGTCCTGTTCATCTGTGTTGGTGTAATAGGCCGAGTTGTGTCGGTATTTGGTACAAAGCCACTGGAATTTAGGTTTGAGGCGTTTCTTCTCTTGGTCAACACAGTGGTGGTAGCATCGGTCAATAGCTGCAGTTATTCTTCGGTATGTATGTCCATTGGTTGACGTGATACTGGATATTATTTCAGAGAATTTGCGTATATGCTCATGTAGTTGTTGGTGCAGAAGGTGTAAGATGCTTCTGATGACGAACGTATGTATGTATTTCAGTGATCGCCGAAGGGTAGGGCTGAGGAAACAAGTGGGTAGATGTATGTTCCTGATGGTGTTGGGAACTATATTGTTTTTTAGGCAGCGTTTAAGAAAGTTTATTTGGCATCCGATTTTAGCACGTTTCTCAGATAGCTTGATCAACTCCCTAGCAGTTGCGAACTCGGCCTGACCCAGGCATAGAGATAGGAGAGTATTGTAGTTCACTTGAAGCATTGTGTATTGTTTGTAAAGAATAAAAGTTTAGGAAGGTATAACAATGCAATATAGAACAAAAAATGGACTGTATACCTGTTGTAACTTGGTAAACTGTAGTCCGATGATATTTTGGAATTAGAATTCCTTCTTCAGATCTTAATTTGCTGGAGTCTCTGCTATAAACTGTTTTCTAATGGGTTTTCTTTTTTCTGAAGCGTCTCAGGAGTGGTCTCACGAAGCTTCTTCTGGAATTCCTCATAAGAAGTGCATGAGGTCGGCTGTTTCAATCTCGTGTGTGTTGTGTTGATACATCTGTGGCGCTGCTTCTAAGTTATGTATTATACGTGCATAATATTATAATAAATTCATAGCGTCCTCTAATCTACTACCAAAAAAGAAACCTTCATTACATATTGTTACTCAATAAAATAATGCACAAATTTACAACGCATATTGGAGAAGTTAGCAGTGTAGTGGCATGCATGTTTTTTAAAGGTTTTTATATCAGAAGGAGAAGGCTTTGGGCTTAACAAAGTGTCTTTGTTAGGCGTGAAATTAAATCAACGACTCTCTTGAACAACAACATAATAATTTTATTTGTCATAAGTTATATATACAAATAACAAACATTGGAAGTGTAGCAGATATGGCTAAGTGTGTCAAAGAAAGGCATTTTGGTGTAAGCAGAGAATATATGGTGATCTGCGTTGAAATACCATAATACAAAACTTATAGTGAATTAATTGAATTTTCACAAAGAAGAAATAATCTTTTTCTTCAGGAATGTGAGAGAGAAAGGTGTTTAAAAGCATTTGGCTGTTGGACATAGGTTTCTGAGACCTTCTTATGGTTCAACATTACTCATACTTCGGCCGCAGTTCTTCTCTCTTTGAGGTACAGCAGAAACAGATCTTGTCACCTGTCTGTTTTGCGAAAGAACCTTTAGCGGCAACATTCAGCAAAGTGCTGCACATATACACAGCAATAGTGTTTAGGTAAACAGAGCTTTCCACTTTGTAAATGCAAACAATATGTGAAGGAAAGTAGTTAACTCACTTTGATACATCACCATATTATCCTGTGGCAAGCTGATATGGCATTAGGGAAAAAGGGAAGCAACATTGTAATACAAAAAACAAAAATAAAGAACAAAATATGCAAACATATTGAGAGCAAGTGTCAGTAGTATACTGCCCAAAAAGGTAGTTTCTGTAGAGTTAGTGTGTAATTTATGACCTCTAAAAAAACTAAGAACAACTGTACATGAAATAGAAATCACAAAATACAGTGGTCAATAAGTGGTTGCAAGTGCAGGTCTTGATTACTAATAGTGCAGCAAGAGTCTTCCACAAAAGAAAAGAAATGCATGCAACAAAGGAATGTATAAAAAAGACAATGTTATAAGTCTTGTATGAAAGGAATTTCGCTCCAATAATAAGAGTTTGTTTGTATAAATGTCACAAAGATCGTGCATTAAAAAAGTGTATGTTGCTAGCAGAATAGAAGAGATGAAAGACTAAAGCCATAATAGTATCCCACTAAAATAGCCCATCCAGATAGGTTTTTAGGGAGGGGTTCAATGAGAAGGATGACCTTGGTGAAGTAAAAGTAGCCTCTCAACGTCAGGCTGAATTGTGCTAAGAATAAGCTTGAGATCAGTACACTCTGTAATTGGAAGCTTGAACCACTGTTTCGTAAGAAGGCAGATGACTGCACTGAACCCTCTCTCAACCAAATAAGATGTTGGAAAGGCAATGGAAAACAATTTGACTTTCTTCCAAAGCTCTGGATAGCAGTCACGGATAGTCTTTTGAAGCCATAATTCTTGATAGCACTTGCAGAATTTAGGTATCAAAGAACTCCGTTACTGAATCAAAGCATAAAAGCGATTCAGACAATTTCCCCATGATAACCATCTCACCTCTGTGTGGAGCAGCAAGTTTTGAAAGTCTTCATTGTTTTCAAAGCAAAGCTGTTGAAACAGGCGAGAGTTCAGTGCATGAGATTTGATTTTATTCACAGCAGTGATGATAGGGAATCATGAAGACAACCACTGAGGTTTCGTACAACAAGATGTTGTTAGTGAATCATGCAGTGCATCGTGAAGACATCAAGTAGACTGAGTTTGAGATATCTGATGATGCCATGATGACAGCCAGTCATCAATACTTTTCCTCTACCTCTAGCATATTTTTCATAACATAGAAACGTAAAAACACACACAATTACACATACGTGATATGTGACAACAACATACACATAGACACATACACACATCAACATTATAGATATAAAATTTACTTCCTGTGTCTTTCTAATATAAAAACGCGCACGCATTGCTATTTTATAACTGTCTTTCATTCTCCATTCCTCTCTTTTTCTCTCTCCATTGCTCTCGTATATAATAAAGCTGAAGTTGTGGATCTGTGTGAAGCCTTTTTAAAAGTTTATAGAAATCCACATTTTCCACTTTTTCGTAAAAATTTTTACATCAATGGAATTTTTTTGATGTGAACTTTCCAGTGCAGTAATTAGATTTTTAAAATTCCGTTTACTTTGTGTGATTTAAGGGAGATTTGGCTGTTGTTTCTAGCAACTTTTATATTTCTTCCCTTCTACCTGTACCAGCGTTCTTACACATCGATCACGCGCTCAACATATAATATAGAGAGTAAGAGTAAAAGAGAGAGAGAGTGTGATACATACAAAGTCATAGATTAAACTTTCCTCTTAGTATTTTCTACCTACTTTTCATAACATAGATACATAAAAACACACACAACCACACATACGTGATCTGTGACAACACCATACACATAAACACATCAACATTATAGATATAAGATTTAGTTTCTGTGTCTTTCTAATATAAACATGCGCATGCATTGCTATTTTATAACTGTCTACCGTTCTCCCTTCCTCTCTTTCTCTCTCTTCCTTGCTCCCGTTCTCTATTCCTTTCTCCCCCTCTCTCTCCCTCTTCCTCTCTCGCTATCTCAAAATCATACACGTGCACAAAACATTCACTACAATATAACTCATGTTCGTCAATGTTTGGTAAATATACCACAATTTTCACTAGGGTGTTTGGGTTAGGGTTTATGTATCACTTTCTCTCTCTCTTTCTTTTATTCTTAATCTCTATATTATATGTTGAGCACGTGATCAATGTGTAAGAACGCCAATACAGGAAGAAAGGAAGAAATATAAAAGTTGCTAGAAACAACAGCCAAATCTCCCTTAAATCACACAAAGTAAACGGAATTTAAAATTTTTTACATCAATGGAATTTTTTCGATATGAACTTTCCAGTGCAGTAATTAGATTTTTAAAATTCCGTTTACTTTGTGTGATTTAAGGGAAATTTGGCTGTTGTTTCTAGCAACTCTTATATTTCTTCCCTTCTACCTGTACACACAATCATTGACTACAATATAACTCATGTTCGTCAATGTTTGGTAAATATACCATGATTTTCACTAGGGTGTTAGGGTTAGGGTTTTAGGGTCAGGGTTAGGGTTTTAGGGTTACGATTAGGGTTAGTGTTACGGTTTTAGGGTCAGGGTTAGGGTTTAGGGTTAGTGTTAGGGTTAGATTTAAGGTTTTAGGGTTAGGGTTGGGTAATCGTGCAGGTGTTAATCTGAAAAATTACATATATGTGAAAAGTACCGACCCTGCCATCTATTATAACTTTTGTTGTTCTGTTTAATATATACATAGATTATGCCTCCAAAGAAGAGAGTTTGCTGGGGAAAGAAAGCAACCAGTTTAAAATGACAGCAACAGACTGCAGCAATTCACCACATTCCAGTAGCTACTTTGGTGCATCAACATCTTCTGCCCAATCTGATAGAATTCTGGCAAAACTGTGTAGCAACAGATCGCCAGCAATTGCTTCATCACAAATTGCCATCCTAGCTCCTGCGAAAAGGGATTACCCTTCTATGTATAATCAGAGCAGCGCAAGAAGTTGTTTTGCACAAGTATTTCTATAGCCAATTAGACGGATGAAATTTACGTATGCTTAATAATGTTATACAAAGCAGCCTTCAGACTTTCCCTATTAATTTCATTGTCTTTTGAATTATGAACATATTTACATCATAAGGGTTTTTTCGTTGTAAGGCTTTCTTTTTTAGTTGATTTTTCACCTAGCAAGACTTATCGTAGATAGCGTACGGACAACATCGGGTTATACTGCTAGTATGTTATATAAGAAGCATGCAAACCATCACTAGACTGACTGGATCAACTGGGAAAAAAAATTCCTATTGTTTTTCTCATGTGAAAATTATTTTTAAGGGATTGAAAATAATTCAAATTTTTTTCTACTCTATCAGGATGCATTTTATTCAAGTGTTCTTGGAGCCTTGTTAGTTTCATCGCTTCATTTGTAAAAGTCTTTTCACAAGAGTAACAGAGTGGTTGCTTGTTGGTTGTGTGGAGCTGCAATAAATCCATACTTCAGGTAGTCAACACTATACTGCCTACACTTTTTTTTTTAGATGAGGTCGATGAAGCTATAGTTTTTTTCTGAAAAGATAATACACAGAAAATCCTCAATTTTACATATCAGATTGGCTTGGCGCATGTAAAGAATTATTTTCTTCCTGATTTGGACCTATTCCATTTGAAAAACAGATTTTTTAATTTTTCAAATTACATAAAAATTTTCACATTTAGTATACTGATGTAATTTTTCACACTGGAAACAGTTTACTTTAATCACTTTTTCTAGAAAAATTTTAGAAAAATGTTACAGTGGTTTAAAGTTTGATAATTTTTAGTGAATCAGAAAACAGGATCTGGCAAAAGAGCAATTTCTCCCTAGAACAAAAATCGAGAGAGGAGGAATAGTATGAATTGATAAAGATCAAATGAATTTTGATGAGGCATATAAATGATTTCAAAATTAAAGGAAAACATTATGAACAGGTAAAATTTATACACAGGGCAGAAAGATATCAAATATTAAAAAAACATAGGCAACAAAAATACATGTATGATATGTGTGTACCTTTGTATGTATGTCAGAGTATGTCCTTGTATATATCTATGTGTCACTATGTGTGCATGTAATGTATGTGTACCTGTGTATGTATGTTAAAGTGTTTTCATGTATGTATCTATGTGTCACTGAGTGCGTGTGATGTATGTATATGATGTGTGTATCTGTGTATGCATGTGTGTGTACCTGGTATGTATGAGAATGTGTATATGTGCATGCTTATGATGTTTGTGTGTATTATGTTGAATGTATTTGACAAGGCTCATACAAACATCACCATTATCACATAGTCTCATACTCAAAACACAGGAGGTAAAAACTGCTGCTGTTTGTTACTCTGGTAAATAGCAGTTACGTTTTTCAGCAGCTTGTTGATTGGTAAATTTGCAAAATTTATAAGTCAAAAAAACTTTTATTAATTTATGACAAAAAAGAACTTCATTTCCATAATTAGCATGCAAAACTATATTGGTACACCAAATTTGAGACAAATTGGAACAAAATTAAAAGAATAAAAAATGTGTGTTGAAACAGAACACATTCCAACTTTACTAGGTGGCACTATTATAAAACATGCTTTGAATTTCTTCGAGATGCTTGTGGACTAATTTGATACTTGAAAGTGCCTCATATATACTTTGCTTATATCTATATAATGTGTGTGTATATATATATATATATATATATATATATATATATATATATAATAATAATATAGATTTAATCAAAAGATTAAATGTGGTACTTAAAATGTTTGAGGCACCAGAATTTGGTAGGGTAAAAACCAAAAACAAAATCTAGAGATTTGGTGAATAAAATTTGAAGTTAAGCAACAAAAATTCAATAGGTTATAGCAGTACGTACGTTTCGTACAAGCTCCATTTATTCATGTAGTGAGAACACCACATAGAATGTACAATGAAAATGTACTCCTCAGCTGCATAATGGAATTTCATTTTAGAAAGACATTTTGAAGATGTTTGCAAAAAAACAAGAGTAAGAGAAGAAAACATACCATCTCGATTATGCTGCAGCATAATCGAGATGGTATGTTTTCTTCTCTTACTCTTGTTTTTTTGCAAACATCTTCAAAATGTCTTTCTAAAATGAAATTCCATTATGCAGCTGAGGAGTACATTTTCATTGTACATTCTATGTGGTGTTCTCACTACATGAATAAATGGAGCTTGTACGAAACGTACGTACTGCTATAACCTATTGAATTTTTGTTGCTTATCTTCAAATATATATATATATATATATATATATATATATATATGTATGTATGTATGTATGTATGTACGTGTGTGTATATATATATATATATATATATATATATACATAGGTTAGAATCCTTAAAAAATCTTTAAAATACTCATACAAATTAAATACAAAAGATTTTCAGTCCAAAACAAAAACAAACTTTTAAATTATATATTTTTGAAAAATAGATGTGAATGTTCTGAAAGACTTGAATCTCAGTCGAAAAAGCCTTTTTTAGTTCTATATTTCAGTCTTAGCTGTTGCAATATTTTGATTTATCAAGGCGGTAAGCATGCCAGGCAAAATGCTTAGTGATATTTCATCTGTCTACGTTCTGAGTTCAAATTCCACCGAGGTCGACTTTGCCTTTCATCCTTTCAGGGTTGATGAATTAAGTACCAGTTGCGTATCTAATCGACTGACTCCCTCCCCAAAAATTTTGGGCCTTGTACCTAGAGTAGAAAAGAATATTTCGATTTATCAGGCAGCGAACTGGCAGAAATGCTTTTCTCTGTGTTTACGTTCTGAGTTCAAATTCTGCTGAGGTTGACTTTGCCTTTCATCCTTTAGGGGCCTATAAATTAAGTACCAGTTGCATACTGGGTTGATCTAATCAATTGGTCCCCTCCCCAAAAATTTCAGGCCTTGTGCATAGAGTAGAAAAGAATATTTCAATTTATCCAACCGAAATATTGCAACATCTATCTGTGAAATATAGAATTAAAGATATAGAATCTACAATTCAAACTGTAGAGTCAAAATACCAAAAATGCAAAATATGAAGAATTCCTTACTTTTCTCTGAAATCATAAACTCAAGGATACCTTGCAAAATAGGATACCCCTGCACAAATTTCTAATTTGTTTCTCTCTTCCCCATCCCCGTCTCTCTCTTTCTAAAACATCATCACTTTCAATTTTATATAAAAAGGCCAACCAAACTGACTATGCAAATGTGTGTATGTATGTATGTACATATGCATGTATGTGCATGTCTATATGTACATATCTATACATATACACACACCCTTCATCGCCATTACTTCTTCTTGCTACTGTTAATGTTTCTTAGTTTCATTTTATTTTTCGTTTTTCTATTATTAATTTTATTAATACTGTTAAATGTTCGAATTCATTTATTAGTTAATAACACTATCTTTTTATGTTTTCCTATTCTTAATCTACAGAAAGCATTTCTTCATTAGATGAATTAGTCCTTTAACTTGAAAGATTATTATTATTAAACCTTGACATTTTATGTATTGTACTAATAATAACTTTCCTACAAGTACGATATTTCTACTTTATTCCTATTTTATTTTATTTATATTATTTAAATAGTAGGATACATTTTTTGACTTTATAAGACCTGAAGAGTGACTCCATTGTGAGTGAAATTTATCTATATTAAAGGTATAGCTAGAATTATTATTAAAAATTTTTTATATTATTATTATATCCCGCCTTACAAAGTGCTTCATTATAATGAGGTGCATGTTAGACAAAAGTAGCGATATTCTTTTTTCCTGTATTATATGTTAACGATTTTTTAATCGCGGGTGGGTGGTTACTTTTAGCATTAATATATCTAAGGTTTTCATTATTTTTATGGAAAGGTTGAGTTATACCTGTTATTAAATTAAGATCAACATCTAAATCATTAACATTGTAGTGCTCATTATATATAGTATTGCTCAATCGATTTCTTTAAAAAAAAACTATATATTTTCTTATATAATTCTAGAGTTCTGTTGGTGCAGTCCTTAGTTATTAATAATAGGTCATCCCTATATAAACCACCTTCTAACTTTAAGTTTTCTAGTTTAAGTTCGGATAATAAATACATGTCTACTATGTCTGTTGCTTGAGAGGAATCGGGTGCCCCCATAGGTATATCAAAGTTGTCCCTAGTATCCTTTCCCGCCCATAATGCATTGTTATATCTAATTGCTAATTAGATATAACAATGGATATAGATGGAGGAAAGAAAACCAGACAAGTTTTTATACTTGTATAGACAGAATGAAACAGCCTCTCCCTTCCTCCGCCTCTCCCTTCCTCCACCTCTCCCTTCCTCCGCCTCTCCCTTCCTCCGCCTCTCCCTTCCTCCGCCTCTCCCTTCCTCCGCCTCTCCCTTCCTCCGCCTCTCCCTTCCTCTGCCTCTCCCTTCCTCCGCCTCTCCCTTCCTCCCAACACCTCATTTTCTCTACCGCCCCCTTAAGCACCCATGCTCACCCGGACTGTCTCAATGCCCACCAGGGGGCAGTAGTGCCCACTTTGAGAACCTTTGATGTAGATGATGCCTTTACTGTCAAAAAAAGGTATCATCATGAGCTTCCTAGTGAACTTGCTTTGTTTGGCCTCTTGTGCCAGTGAAAAATAGATACTCAGCTCATACAAGTTAATCCATTAGAGCATTTCTTAAGTTCCTGTGACATTTTTTATCCAGTTTAACACAAAAAAATTATTGTATAGCAAGCTTGCAAATTGTCTCCATGTCCTGTAATTAGGGGTGTTTAGTCTGGTGTTTTCAAAGTGTTGTTATGGCCATCCCCTTCCTTCAATCTGGAATAACATAAGTTGGCAGGTCAGCTTATTAAGTGTATAATAATGATATACAGATTACTATAATCTAGAACAGTTGTAACTGGCTCTTCTAAACAAGCCTTAAAACTTCTAGAGTACACCTTATATACATGCATTACTAATATATAATATATACTAATATATAATCATCATCAGTTGTTTTATTTTTTCCATATGTGTAATGAGAATTACATACATATGAGACTAAAATGAACATGACTAGAGATTAAACTGATTGAAATGAGTATAGGTGTAAATATTGGAGGAATTTACATCACCAAAGCTGATGTTAATCAAAAGAATCCTAATTTTAGTAAGATGAGGTTCAGTTTTAACAGCCATGTATCATTGCTGTCTCTGTTCACAGTTTAGGTTTGATGCGAGGGAACAGACTTCTGAAACAGCAGATATTTCAAGATTATACCCATAATTTATTTCCTGGCAAAGGATTCAATTTACTCCAGTAGGTAACTATTTACACTTTAATTTATTCACATTTGTGTGTTTGTGTGTGTGTGTGTGTGCGCGCGTGTGTGTGTGTGCGTGTGCGTGCGTGTATATTCGCATTGAGAGTGCACATGGCTGAATGTTTAAACAAGTGGAGTACATTTGAACTGTTATTTTAGTTATTGTTTAACTGTAATCATCCCTGATTGAGGAGATCTATAAAGGAAAACATTCCAATATGGTTTTATTTTGTTATGTCTGTGTTTATGTAGACTTCCTTTTCTAAGACAGTCAGATGGGATTTGGTTGCTATTTCAAATCAGGATAAGTGACTGTATAATGGTTTCTTCTTAGTTTAAATGGGTAGTAATTAGCAGTTCTGAATACTATTCCTTTTGTTGGACTAGGCACTGTTATTGTATATGTTACCACACATAATAATGCTGCTATTATTGTTAGTTATTTTTGGTCATCCCAGATGGATTAGATGTATATCATCATAAGATTTCCAACCATAACTATCTTGTTTTTAGAGGTATCTAAGACTGCACTGTCTAGTTGTAGGGTTGATTTAACAAAGATTAGGGTGCTATTTCTAGCAGGTTGAGCAATTATATTAAGGTTTTGTTGTTGTCATATATTTTAGTAATAACACACACACACACACACACACACAACAATATATAAAAGGGTGCTCTATCAGTGTTTTGTTATATTACTTCAATATATGTAACAATGTGCTGTTATATGTTGTAATAATATAATAAAATACTGGTATATATTGTTGTATTATAACTGTACTAAAGCAATACATTGGTAATATATTGCTGTAATATAACAATACATTTGTACATATAATACTGTAATGTGTTGTTAACACATTGTGGTATATTATCGTGATATAACAACATGTTATATAACAACTGTTCTCTATTGCTTTAATAGCATGTATATTGCAAGGCCATGAAGACATGTAAAAATTTTGTATTTGTAGACCACAGGGAACTTTCAAATCAAGAGGGAAAATGTTGCTTGAAGAGGAAAAAGGTAAGAAGAGTGTGTGAGGGCATTGAATATTGAAGTCCTCATAATAGTACACATTATTTGATCCAGAGCGGATTATGTGTAATCTACCTTAGAATTAAAAACTACTGATATATAAGTTTATACCATCAAGTTATCATTTCTTTTCAATTCTAAGGTATGTAAGCATTCAGAAATGCTTTTCTTTTTCTTTTTTTTGTTTTTCTTTTTCAAAATGCCCATGATGCTTTGTGGAATGTTTGAGATTGGCTTTGGAAGATGAGAGACCTGAATGCTTACAACAAAGTAAACCATTTAAGGTGCTAAGGATGATGTTAAACTTGGTGACCCAAATAGGCCAATGTGTTTCTCATTGCACTGATCTAACACCTTGATTATTCTTTTTTTTTACTCACATCTGAATGAAAGGCAAAGCTGACCTTGATGGGGTTTGAATCTAAAGTGCATTGCATTGGAAAAAATAGCAGAAGGCATTCTATTTAGCATTATAATAACTCTGCCAATTCGCCAACTGTAAGCCAATTCATTGCCTATGCCAATTCCCCAGCTCTGTTCTGATCAAGCTGAGCCATGATCAAAGGCTAACTGATATTTATTGTAGATTGAAGAACCATACAGAAGTTCCCTCAGCATATGTTAATATTCATTTAATGTTTTTGTTACACTCTAGACACGGGGTGCTCTGGATAAATTTTTTTTTCAAGAATAGCTTCATGTAATTGTGAACAGTCAATGGCATTGGCGAGCATAAAGATTAAAGCTGTAAATGAGAAAAAGTTAGCTGACATGGAGGACTGGAAACCATCTGAATATTGGAAGAAAAGAGTTACTTATATCATGATGATTCACACCAGGTATCAACATGCTGACATGACTGCTGCTCAATGCTCTGTGAACACTGTAAAGGCTGTAAGACATGACATGGATGGTTGCAACAAAAACTATGCAGCTGTGGCTAGCAGGAAGGAACAAAGCAGGTGTTCTGACTGTGTTTGCACTCTGGAATTCATTTCACAACTGCAGGATAGGGCCTTACACTCAATTCAGATGGCTACTTGAAGCTACTGAAGATTATGGTCAAAACTTGGCTGGGAAGAGTTGTTGCTGGCAGGTCATATGTGTGATGGCAAGATCTGGCTCCATGCCATACTTCTGGAAAGAGTCAGAAGTGGTTGCCAGACAATTTCTACAACTTCACCAGCCACAATTTCTGGTCTCCTAATTCCCCTGATTGTAATCCCGTAGATTACTATGTGTGGGGTACAGTTGAGAAAGACACTAACTGCTCTGCCTGTAACACCAAGGCTGAACTAGTGAACAAGATCAAAAAGGTGTTTGAAGATCTTCCTAGGGACACAGTGAGGAATGCATGTGCCAGGTTCCAGAGCCAATTGAGATCATGGTGGAAGCTGAGGGCAGCTACTTTGAGTGAACTGTTATCTCCCAGCCATAATTTTGTTGACATTTTGATTTTTTTAAATACTTTTATTTTTGGATGAGATGTGCTTTCTTTTTCTTTCTGCAAATTGTCAAATTTAAGCCTGAACATCCTGTTTTATATACTAGTATTCTGAAAAGAATATCTTGCCATTTAAGGTTGTGATTTGTGAGAATTTTGACTGCTATTTTCAGCAGGTTGAGCAACAACTGAACTACTGTGTGAGTTTAACAAACTGTGACATGATTATAATAAAAATGTTTGTTGTTTTAACTGGTGTGTGCAAGACCTATTCAATTCCTTATTTAGATATATAAATTTCAGACAAATCTGAATACATGTAAAAACTGTATAAAAAGAAATTTATTGGTTTGGACATTGGTATGAATGAAGACAGCTGTATGAAGAAGTGCTGATTGCTTAAACTGGGTGGTGCCTGTGGAAGAGGGAGACCCATGAAGACATGGGATGAACTAGTGAGGGCTGATCTCAAAATGTTGAGCCTCAGGTAGGAAATGAGAGTTGACTGGGATGTCTGGTGATATGAGGCTTTTGGAAAGACCTGCTCACCTCAGCAAAACTAAGTTCTGGAAGTGCTGTGCATTCCACCAACACATAACATTAATTCACAAATTCCACCCCAATGAACCAAAATACATTTTTTCTTCATGCATTATGCTAGCCTCTACCTCACTTCACTCCTGCAGTTCAATGCCACTCTGTCACCTCTTCTGTCTTACCCCTGCCAAATTTACCATTGCTATCCTCCTGCTACCCAATATATTCATGTTTCACCATTCACTGCACCTCCTCCTTCCCTCCCATCACCCCTTTGCACTCTCATGAACTTCCTCTTCACTCACCCTGTCAAGTCCCTTACCACTCCATTTACTTTCACCTCCTGATACATTGAGGATACACCATGGCACATTGCCACCATCTCTCTTGTTCTCTCTCTCTCTCCATCTCTCTCTCTCTCTCTCTCTCTCTCTCTCTCTCTCTCTCTCCTCTCCAGCTTGGGTAACCATGTATCTCCTCTACAGTAAGACACCTGTCACTCTCTCTCTGTCACAGTCTAAACTCTCATCCCCTGGCTCAAAACCATCTTCCTCAATACCACTCCCACTCAGTTGAGGGATCTTTGTCTTGTAACTTCCTTGGTGACCTTCGCATTACTGGTGCCACATAGAAAAACACCCAGTACACTCTGGTGTTCACAAACAGCAATCAACTGTAAAAACCATGCCAAAGCAGACAGTAGAGCTGGCACATTTCCCTAGTTTGCTATGGGTTGGATGTCGAACCATCCAACTCATGCTAGCATGATGGAAAATGGACGTTAAATGATGATGGTAGTGGCAATGGTGGCAGTGGTGTGTGTGTAAATTATGAATCCATTTGCATGTTGAGGATCTGGAGCACATTGGTTCAATCCCAGATTTTGTCCTGTTTAGTTCTTGAAATTGTTGCTAACTGAAATTTCTATTGCTTAACTTAAAGAGAGCAAGAAAAAGAGCAGATTTGATATATATATGTAATCATATTGGCACACAATCGGGATCTTTCTGAATTGACGGGCACTACTTGTTTTCTTAACGAAACACTTTCAAACTTGGGATACTGGTAGAATGTGTCATACAAAACATCTTTTTCTCTTAGCCTTCTTAACAAAAATTTCTATATTGCAAGTTATTTCATGTTAAAGTTGTTGTGTTTCTGTAATTTCAACCAATCACTGACGTCTATTCAGCTGAATACAGTTACTGCTGTTTTTGTAAACAATAATTTTTGCCGGTGTCAAGATCGTTATTCCCTGGTAATTATTTTGTTATTCCCTAGTAAGGGTTTAGGGTTTTAGGGTTAGGGTTATGAGTTAGGTTATGGCAAAAATAATCATAACCCTAACCCTAACCCTAACTCTAAAACCTGAACCCTAACCCTAAAACCCTAAAGCTAAAACCAGTACAAACACACGAACGATGTTATAAATAACAGTACCGCTGATAGTTGTTGTTGACAAACAACGGCACTAATTTCATTCAAGGGAAAAGATCCCATTACACCGCACAACGTGTGGTGTTCACAATTCACAGCAGTAATTGTTTTCACCTCAATAGACGTCAGTGATTGGTTGAAATTACTGAAATATGACAATTTTTTACATGAAATAACTTTGAATACAAAAATTTTTATCTGTTCTATAACACAAAATATACAAGTATACAAAGTTTGAAAGTGTTTCGGTACCAAAAACACTACATAAAACATAAATGAAAAGTGGTGCCCGTCAATTCAGAAAGATCCCACTATCGTTATAATAAAATTCTATTTTCTTTTAACTGGTTATTACATAGATATTTGTTTAGATTTACAATACACATTCATCCTTCATATTTTGACAGAATTATTTCAGAGTCCCACCAAACCACCACTTAAAAAGCCCTTTGATATTGAAATCAAATCACACAAGCAACCATCAAGGTCTATTTTACCTCCATTGGACAGACATCATACTCTTTTAGGTATGCTACCCAATTCAACTCATATGGTTTTACAGTAAATTTCTAAATTGATTCATTGCACTGTAGGTGTGTGTGTATTGCGCGTGCATGCGTGTGTGTGTGTATTGCGCGTGCATGCGTGTGTGTGTATTGCGCGTGCATGCGTGTGTGTGTATTGCGCGTGCATGCGTGTGTGTGTGTGTGTGTGTATCTGTTGATCTGTTTAGTGTAGTACATACAATATGATTATATTATATATACTATAACTAGACCAAACATATTATTAGGCTCTAATAAGTAGGTATGGTATCTTATACTATATTAAATTTCACTCAGTTTTCTATTATAGTTTCAGTAGCATTTTGATACTCTGTGGGAATATTAATTCTTTGTCATTGCCATCAAATATCATGTACCCGCAGCCCATTGATAACATTACAATGGAAGTCTTCCTGATCAAGCTAGAGTTCTCCAGCTGCCTTGCCATTTTTAATTTAACCAGTTTGTGATATTGTCCATCCATTGTGTTCTTTGCCTGCCTCTTGATCTACTGCTCTTTCTGCCTTTCTTTCCATGATAATGTTTTACAGACTGCTTCCTCTTCGAATATGGCCATATAATGTTCAGGAGTTGTCCTCTTTCACCTACTTGTTGTAATACCTGTTCATTTGTCTGATAGTACTTGTAAGAGACTCATACCATTCACCTCTACACATTGATTATATTGTCTTCAAATTTGTTCGAAGTCCATGCTTTGCAACCATAAATGCCTTTTGGCCAAATGAATGCTCACATTAGTCTTGTTTTTAACTTAGTTGGGATACTTTCACTGCTCCAGGTGTTCTTAAGCTTTTCTATAGATGTTCTTGCTATGGCTACCCATGTCCTAATTTTTTTCTTACATGTGGATTCATTAGAAATTTGGGCTCCAAAATACTTGTACAATTCAACCAGTTCAAGTCTTTCACTGCCCAGTTTGATGTTGACATTTACTTTCTCTTTTCCTTCTACCATAAGTAGAAGAAGAAGAAGAACACAATCACTTGAAAGATCTTTTCTGACAGATGAAAGAACTCAAAGGAGAATACACTGCAAAGACAAGTAGTATCAAATCACAAGAGGAAATAGTCCTAACAACAGCACAACAGGTAAAGCAAAAATGGTTAGAGCACACCAAGAAATTGTGTGAAAGTGATCCAATGGTTGCCATGGTTGGCACAGATTTACAGTACAAGAAAGAACCTGAACCGCTAAAAATTGAGGTAAAAAGAGCTCTGGAAAAGATAAAAAATGTGGAAGCACCAGATCTAGAAGTAGTGCAGGAAAGAGTGCCATAACAATACCTTTCGATCTCTGCTGTAAAATCTAGAGAAATCTAAGTAACCATTAGATTGGTTCACGGCAGAATATGTACCCCTACACACATGGGAAGATCTGCTTACATGTAAGAATTATCAAACAACTGCTCTGATACTACATGCAAGTAAAGAACTTTTGGTAATCATCCTAGAAAGACTGAAACTATTCCTTAAACCATACTAATTCATCTTCTGTAAATAACAGGTACTCTATTTTTCCCATCCCAAAGCTGACCTCATTAAGATTTGAATTCAAAATGTAAAGAGTTCTTACTAATATCTCAACGCTATGATAATTCTGTCAATCCATGCCCAATGAATTCCTCAAGATAATTTAAGAGCAGAGTGAACAGAAAGAGATCAATCGAGACTTCATTTTATTGGATCTTAGAAGGAAGGAAGGCAAATTTGGCCTCATTGGGATTCTGATATTCTAACAATGCTACCAATCAACAACTGTAGTATTTAATAGTTTATTTGCCCAGACTTATCAGTTATTTAGTATACTTAGCTGAAAACTAGCTCCTGTTTTTTCACTTTATTTTACACCCTTTTGTAAGTCATTTTAAAATAATCTAATCTATATTTTGATTTGATAAATATATTTCAGAAGCTCCAAGAAATAAAAATAATGATATATCTTTAGGTGGAGATATCCATGGAAACCTGATGAACAGCATGAGTTTATCATCAGATAAGTGAGTTTACTCTAACCTTGTCTGTATATGTATATGTATGCAGTTCATTTTCCTATCCTCCCAAGCAAATAATGAGTTGGTAGTTACTGTTGTTCTTGTTGTAGTTTAGCCCCCAGATCAGCTTTCATTGCAGAGATCTATGATCAACAGTATTCCAGCTATGGCCCCACTAGTTCTGTCAAGCACTGTGCATCACAGATTACAACAATCAAAGATGGTAGGGTGTAATTTGAGGGAGATGTGGTTGTTCTTTCTAACAAATTTAGCAACTACATAGAGGCTCCTGCAGTGACTAACAGAGTTGGAAGTTATGGCAGCTGATATGGTTAAGTTTGGAACTTTATCTCTGTCAATTCTTTTGTTGACTGATACTGTTGACACCTCTCACTTGAATGCTTTTATATTTGAAAAGATTAGAAAACTAAATTTTGTCAGTCCTTACAAAGGGCAATATCCACAACCTTTATTTTCAGTACCTTTAAGATTGCTGAGAGTAAGGAAGAAAGTTATTCTAAAAGTAGGGAACTGACCCAAATACTTGCAACAGTGGAGTTTTCTAAATATCCAAATGCCTGGTGGTTGTGTTAAATCAAGCAATAAATTATGTATGCTATCCAAGAACAGAATTGATTCACTTGATGGGCTTTGCTCACAAGGCTTTGATAATGCACTGTAGAATCAATTCTAAACCATTTAGTTGCAAAGCAAACTTGTTTATCAAATAGTTATACCTGCACTCATTTAGTTTTGTACCTTTCCATTAGATCTGTTGGCTCAGGGCTGACCTGTGGCTAAACAATAATACTTACCTCCCCATAGTTATTTAATCCCTTTTTTAACCCTGTCATAAATTTTAAATCAGATCAAAGAATTTTCTGTCTGCTGACATCAAAGATGGTCCTGAAGTGGAGTCCAAGGAATCGACTGCAAGTACCTTTCTTGATCTGCAGATTCTAAAGGAATTGGGTCAAGGCAATGAAGCAATTCCAGTGCCCAAGAGTGAAACTAAAACATCCCAAGAAGAACAACAACTGCAACAGCAACAAGATCCACTTCAGGAAGAAAATCAAGATCAACAGCAATCTGATATTTCATTGTCATGGACTGTAAGGTTAAAATATCTATTTTTAATTTGTATTGTATAACTGTATTATTATATTGGTGTTTTAATATTTGATATGTCTTTTAATGGAAGAACTATAAGATCAGAGACATTGCCATGAACCAAGCAATGCTGTAGTTGTAATGACAACAGTATTCTTTGACAAATGGGCTTGAAAATGATAGGGGTGCCGTTGTCATCACAACAATTTAGGACGTAGCTCAATGGTAACATTGTCGTCATGTCATATGAACACAGTTTATAAATGGAGGTATGACAACCATATAATTACAACTACGTAATATTAACATAATTATTAGTAGTAGTTATGTAATTAACTGAATTTACTTGAATGGGACATGAAAGTAATTTTATTGGGAATGTTTTTGAAATATGAAATTCAAGTCACTATTGCTGGTATAAATATAAGATAGAAAATGAGCATAAAAGAAAATAAGAAAAACACCCAGACAGTAACAATATGAAGGTAAAGTTAATCCACTGCAACAATAACTGATGTGTTAATGACAACCAAACAGCATGTAGCAAAAGAATGATACAGGGAAGTAATACAATCATTTTAGTTACATGACAACAGAAATCATGTAATCACCTTCATTAGCTTACAGCTGTTTCTACTAATTGATTCCATGTATTAAAATGCCTTCCAAACTAAATGCATACTTTTAATGACTTGAAGGAAGCCATAGGCTATTACACAAGCACTCAGCTCCAAGTGCACTGTGTCATATAGCAGAAAACAGCTGTAAGCTAATGAAGATATGATCATGTAGCATTCATCTATATTATGCTCTGTACTTAAGGCGGATAATGGCAGAATCATTAGCACATCATGTGAAATGTTTAGCAGCATTTCATTTGTCTTCATGTTCTGAGTTCAAATTCCACTATGGTCGACTTTGACTTTTGTTCTCTCAGGGTTAATAAAATAAGTACCAGTTGAGTACTGGGGTCAATGTAATTGACTTGTCCCCTCCTCCGAACTTGCTGGTCTTGTGCCAAAATTTGAAATCAATATTATGCTCTGTACTCACCAAATGCTTTACTATGAAGCATATGTGTACACATATCATCATCATTATCATTTTAATATTCACTTTTCATGCTTGCATAAGTTCAATAGAATTTATTGAGGTGAATTTTCCACAGCCAGATGCCCTCCCTGTCACCAACCTTCACTTGTTTCCCCACGACCAGACATGTTTCCACAGTTTATTGGAAACAGAGGATACTGCTTGCCTTATAGTGACACTTGTTTACAACTAGTTGCAATGGGAAGACAGTTCACACAAACACACATGCACACCGCACACACTAAATTTTGAATTAAAAACAGCTCTAATAATGTCACACATACATAGTGTAGCACATCAGCAAATAGTCCTCACACTGTTTACATATATGACACAGACCTGTGACTCAATTTGTTTTGATGTGAATTGAGTAAATGAAGAACTGAAGAACTATAACAACAGACAAATATCAATATCTATCATTGTCGATCACCTGTCTAGGACATTCAGTGTTCTTTAACACTTGGCGTCATGTAGGAAACTTTCCCAGGATGCAGTCCCATGACAAATTGGTGTATACACAAAACACATACTCTATATATATATATATATATATATATATATATATATATATATATATATATATATATATATATATATATATATATAATTTAAGATTAGGTAGAGTATATAATACCACTTGCTCCTGTGTATCTTTATTGTAATTTTTATGGGGGTTTTTGGAGCAATGGCTCTGATTTTAGCAAGTGGTATTATATACTCTACCTAATCTTAAATTATTTTATATTGTGCTTGTAAAGGCGTGAACTTGCTAGCCACCTTATTATTACTGTAAATAACAGTAATAATACTACTTCATTAAAATTTTTCTTGTTTACGACAGTTTCTTTTAAACAGAGCAGGATGTTTAAAGTTAGGAACACACATAAGCTAACATAGTGAATATTTTAGAAATAGATGTTAACTGCTGTTTTCAACTGAAGATTGCAAAGCATGTTCGTCATGCAAAGCATGAAATCAATTGGTATTGAAATATGCATTACTTATTGATGTATTCAAAGCAAAGCTAAGCTTATTTCTAAAATCTTCATTGCATTGCTCGTGTGCATCTTTATCATAATTTTTATGGGGGTTTTTGGAGCAATGGCTCTGATTTTAGCAAGTGGTATTATATACCCTACCTAATCTTAAATTACTTTATATTGTGCCTGAAAAGGTGTGAACTTGCTAGCCACCTTATTGTTACTGTAAATAACGTTAGTAATACTACTTTATATATATATATATATATATATATATATATATATATATATATATATATATACATACATACACACACACACGTACACACACACACACACACACACACACTCAGGTACATATGATGAGTTCTACCACCAAATCCACTCACAAGGCTTTGGTCAGCCTGGGACTGAAGTAGAAGACACATACCCAAAATGCCACACAGTTGGACTGAACACAGAATCATGTAGTTGGGAAGCAAGCTTCTTACCTACACATATATACATATATAAATATTTAAAATTATGTATATATTAATGTATGTATGTATGTATATATATATATATATATATATATATATATATATATATATATATATATATATATATATATATCATCATTGTTTAACGTCTGTTTTCCATGCTGGCATGGGTTGGAAGGTTTGATTGAGGTCTGGAGAGCCAGTGGCTGCACCAGGCTCCAATCTGATCTGGCAATGTTTCTTCAGCTGGATGCCTTTCCTAATGCCAACCACTCCGAGACTGTAGTGGGTGCTTTTTATGTGCCACCAGCACAGGAGCCAGTCAGTTGGGCCTGGCATTGATCACGTTTGGATAGTGCTTTTTATGTGCCACCAGAACAGGGATCAGTCAGGGGGTACTGGCATCGGCCAGTATATGATATATATATACATATATTATGAATTTATCATATATCTGAAAAACAAGTACACTCTAAAGCATAGAGCAGTAATGTATTTATATATAGTTAAGTCTATATCCAGTCATAGAGTGACCAATGGTTTCACGTCCACAAAGGACTTAGCCCCATGGACGTCTCATCACACTGTAAAACCAAAGACAAATGTAACTATTCACCTCTTAGAGGCAGAAATCCGTTACAGTCATTTGGTTTGTAAGCTACCAAAGAATAAATACTCTGGTGTCAGTAAGGACAGGTTATCTCCTTTAGAGCTGTTCATCTGGGCCAAAAGAGGGGGTACAAGGGATTTTTTTCCTTGGCTGCTTTTAGAGCATAAGGACCCTTCCAGATCTAATCAGAGAATGGGGAATCCCATGCTTGCAGCAGGTAGTGTTTGAAATGGATGCAAGAGCTATAAAAAGCTTGCAGTATTTACTCCCATTAATGTAGGGTCCCTGTTGCTCTAAGATCCTCCACTTGGTATTGTATGGGGTCCCTTCATCTTTGTGGTGTCACATGTGGCTGGCAAGGGATGTGATGAATTGTCTTTCCGGAATCTTGAAAGAGAGCCTGTGTTTGAAGCCCATCCCAGCTGACCCAATATATTTTCAGGCTTGGGTGTTGGTTGTGCTCACATTACTGACATATCTTCAATTGGCTCCAGGTCTGGAGATGTTGCTAGAGCTGCCATCAGTGCTGTTATCAATATGAGGTGTGGGTCTGGCAATATTGCTGCAGCTGTTGTCATTGTGGTGGTCATCTATGAGGCTGTGGTGATTTCCAGACCTAGCAACCATAGTAATAGCAACAACAGATCACCCAACAACATCGAAGGTATTGGCAGTGGAAGAAACACCAGCACTGATGCAAACGATCCCACCACCAGCACTACGGCTGGAGATGATGACCATGCCAACACCATCAGCACTAGTGTGGCTACTGGCCCCATGCCCAATATTACCAATAACAGCACCCACATCACTATCAGCAACAGTGATACCAACACCATGGCCAGGGATGAC
Organism: Octopus bimaculoides; assembly: GCF_046866305.1. Taxonomy (NCBI): domain Eukaryota; kingdom Metazoa; phylum Mollusca; class Cephalopoda; order Octopoda; family Octopodidae; genus Octopus; species Octopus bimaculoides. The sequence goes on along the minus strand of NC_142948.1, from coordinate 20,036,041 downwards.
CAGCACAACAACAGCCACAGTAATATTGCCAGACCTATGTCTCTTAATGATAACAGCACTGGTAGCAGCTCCAGCAACACTGGTGGCAACAACTACATCTTCAGGCCAACCGAAGATGCACCAATAATGTGAGCACAACCAACACCCAAGCCTGGAGATATATCAGCTCAGCCAGGACAGCCTTCAAGTGGCTCCTGTGCAACCACAGGTCTTCTTTCAGGATTCTGGAAAGATGATTTGTCATATCCTTAGCCAGCCACGTTTGGTGCCTCAAAGATGAAAGGACCCCATATGATATCAAGTGGAGGATCTTAGAGTGGCCAGGACCCTACATTAACAGGAGTGAATGCTGCAAGCTTTGAATAGCTGAGCAAGCAAGAATACTCAAAGACACCCTGAAACCTGGATCACTGAACATTTGCCAGAAAATTTACAGCCCTTGCATTCATTTCAAATGAACCCCCGTTCTCTGATTATGTTGTAAAGTGGGTTCCTCCCACTGCTGTGATGTGTGACTGCTGTTATATTGTAGTTGCTGTTTTATGCTACTAGCCACAATAGTTACTAGTCATTAGAACCGTTGTATATCTTTGTACCAGAATAGTGATACATTAACTTCTTCTGTCCACAAGACACTTACTAGAACTGTCGACTCTCAACCCCACTCTTGATGACCGGCTACTGGACTATTTATAATGGCTGATCCTACCACTTTTTACCAGGAGAGGTATACAATTTCACTATACATCTCCCCTTTTAATCATTTCATTTAACAAACAATTTCTTTTATTCACCCCACCTCCTCCGTTTTTATATATACCCTTCTTAGGGTCTACTTTTAGGAATTCAGTGTTCTTCCTTTCCCTTGTATAAATTTCACACATTCTTTAGTAACTATGCCTTTGTAAGTAGTGAAATCTTCATCATCGCTCTTTTCTATGTTTAAACATTTCCATCTAGTATTAAACAGTGAGCTCCGTTCACTAAACATTTTGCACAAAATGTCAACTGTCTCAGTGAAATTTATGTTGGATGCTTTTCTTGGCAACATGTACTTCTCATGCTCTACTGTCACTAGTTTTCTTGAAACTAGACATGTTTTCATTTCGTCCATCCAATCCTGACATTCTTTTTCAAAAATTTGTTCAAATCTTTGAAAGTAAACCTTGAAGGTTACTCCTTCTTCGAGGTCATATTTGAATTCACTTATGGAATTTGCTGCATGGTCAGGTGAAAATGTATTCTCTGGTTTCGTTATCGACTTAATCAGTTCTAACATTTGCTGCAATCCTTGT
>NC_142948.1:19827613-19860113 GCF_046866305.1 Octopus bimaculoides | reverse complement strand
GTATGTATGTACGTACGTACCTCCGAATGTATGTATATATGTATGTACGTACGTACGTACGAATGTATGTATGCACGTACGTACGTACGTATGTATGTATGTATGTATGTACGTACGTACGAATGTATGTATGTATGTATGTAAGTACGTACGTACGAATGTGTGTATGTATATATGTATGTACGTACGTTCGTACGTACGAAAGTATGTATGTATGTATGTATGTACGTACATATGTATGTATGTATGTATGTACGTACGTACGTACGAATGTATGTATGTATGTATGTATGTATGTAAGTACGTAAAAATGTATGTATTATGTATGTATGTACGTACGTACATACGGATGCATGTATGTAAGTATGTATGTATGTACGTACGTACGAATGTATGTATGTATGTATGTATGTATGCATGCACGCATGCATGTATGTATGTATGTATGTACGTACCTACGAACGAATGCATGTATGTATGTACGTACGTACGAATGTATGTATGTATGTACGTACGTACGTACGAATGTATGTATGTATGTATGTACGTACGTACATTCGAATGTATGTATATATGTATGTATGTATGTACGTACGAATGTATATTTGTATGTATGTACGTACTTTCGAATGTATGTATGCATGTATGTATGTATGTACGTACGTACGTACGAATGTATGTATGTATGTATGTATGTACGTACGTACGTACATACGAATGTATGTATGTATATATGTATGTATGTATTACGTACGTACGTACGAATGTACGTGTGTATGTACGTACGTACTTACGAATGTATGTATGTAAGTATGTATGTATGTACGTACGCACGAATGTATGTGTGTATGTATGTACGTATGTATGTATGAATGTATGTATGTATGTATGTATGTGCGTACGTACGTACGAATGTATGTATGTATGTACGTAATTACGTACGTACGTACGAATATATATATGTACATATGTATGTACGTAGTACGTACGAATGTATGCATGTATGTATGTATGTATGTACGTACGTACGAATGTATGTATGTATGTATGTATGTATGTACGTACGTACGTACGAATGTATGCATGTATGTATGTATGTACGTACATACATACGTTCGAATGTATGTATGTATGCATGTACGTTCGTTGTTACGAATGTATGTATGTATGTATGAATGTGGGTACGTACGTACGAAAGTATGTATATATGTGTATATGTATGTACGTACGTACGTACGTACGTATGTATGTATGTATGTATGTACGTACGTACGAATGTATGTATGTAAGTAAGTATGTATGTACGTAGTACGAATGTATGTATGTAAGTATGTATGTACGTACGAACCAATGTATGTATGTATGTATTTATGTCTGTACGTACGTACGTACGTACGTACGAATGTATGTATGTAAGTAAGTATGTATGTACGTACGTGCGAATGTATGTATGTATGTACGTACGTACGTACGTACGAATGTATGTATGTATGTATGTATGTACGTACGTACGTACGTACGAATGTATGTATGTATGTACGTACGTACATACGTACGAATGTATATATGTATGTATGTACGTACGTACGTACGAATGTATGTATATATGTATGTAAGTATGTACGTACGTACGTACTTTCGAATGTATGCATATATGTATGTATGTATGTACGTACGAATGTATATATGTATGTATGTATTACGTACGTACGTACGAATGTACGTATGTATGTACGTACGTACTTACGAATGTATATATGTAAGTATGTATGTATGTACGTACGCACGAATGTATGTATGTATGTATGTACGTATGTACGTATGAATGTATGTATGTATGTATGTATGTATGTATGTATGTATGTGCGTACGTACGTACGAATGTATGTATGTATGTAATTACGTACGTACGAATATATATAGGTACATATGTATGTACGTACGTACGTACGTACGTACGTACGTATGTATGTATGTATGTACGTATGAATGTATGTATGTCTATACGTACGTACGAATGTATGTATGTATGTACGTATGTATGTACGTACGTACGTACGAATGTATGTATGTATGTATGTACGTACGAATGTATGTATGTATGTGTGTACGTATGTATGTATGTATGTACGTTAGTACGAATGTATGTATGTGTGTATGTATGTATGTATGTATGTATGTATGTATGAACGTACGTACGAATGTATGTATGTATGTATGTATGTATATACGTACGTACGTACGAATGTATGTATGTATGTATGTATGTATGTACGTACGTACGTACGTACGAATGTTTGTATGTATGTATGTACGTACGTAGATACGATTGTATGTATGTATGTATGTAGGTACGTACGTACGTACGTACGAATGTATGTACGTATGTATGTATGTACGTAGTATGTACGAATGTATGCATGTATGTATGTATGTATGTATGTACGTACGTACGAATGTATGTATGTATGTATGTATGTACGTACGTACGTACGAATGTATGTATGTATGTATGTATGTACGTACGTACGTACGAATGTATGTATGTATGTATGTACGTACGTAGATACGATTGTATGTATGTATGTATGTAGGTACGTACGTACGTACGAATGTATGTACGTATGTATGTATGTACGTAGTACGTACGAATGTATGCATGTATGTATGTATGTATGTATGTACGGACGTAAGTACGAATGTATGTATGTATGTATGTATGTACGTACGTACGAATGTATGTATGTATGTATGTATGTATGTATGTATGTACGTACGTACATACGTTCGAATGTATGTATGTATGCATGTACGCTCGTTGTTACGAATGTATGTATGTATGTATGAATGTAGGTACGTACGTACGAAAGTATGTATATATGTGTATATGTATGTGCGTACGTACGAATGTATGTATGTATGTATGTATGTACGTACGTACTTACGAATGTATGTATGTAAGTAAGTATGTATGTACGTACGTACGAATGTATGTATGTATGTACGTATATACGTATGAATGTATCTATGTATGTATGTGTACGTACGTACGAATGTATGTATGTATGTATGTATGTACGTTCGTACAAATATATATGTACGTATGTATATACGTACATACGTACGTACGAATGTATGTATGTCTATACGTACGTACGAATGTATGTATGTACGTATGTATGTATGTACGTACGTACGTACGAATGTATGTATGTATGTATGTTCGTACGAACATACGAATGTATGTATGCATCCACGTACGTACGAATGTATGTATGTATGTATGTATGTATGTATGTATGTATGTACGTACTTACGTACGTACGAATGTATATATGTATGTATGTATGTATGTACGTACGTACGAATGTATGTATTGTTGTATGTCTGTACGTACGTACGTACGTATGTATGTATGCATGTATGTATGTACGTACGTATTTATGTATGTATGTATGTATGTACGTACGTACGTACGAATGTATGTATGTATGTATGTACGTACGTACGTACGTACGAATGTATGTATGTATGTACGTACATACGAATCTATGTATGCATGTTCGTACGTACGTACGTACGAATGTATGTCTGTTTGTATGTACGTACGTATGTATGTATGTATGTATGTATGTACGTACGTACGAATGTATGTATGTAAGTTTGTAAGTACGTACGTACGTACGAATGTATATATGTACGTATGTATGTACGTACGAACGTACGAATGTATGTATGTATGTGTGTACGTATGAATGTATGTACGTACGTATGAATGTATGTATGTATATACGTACGTACGTACGAATGTATGTATGTACGTATGTATGTACGTACGTACGTACCAATGTATGTATGCAAGTATGTATGTATGTACGTATGAATGTATGTATGTATGTGTGTACGTATGTATGTATGTACGTAAGTACGAATGTATGTATGTGTGTATGTAAGCTAGTATGTACGTACGTACGTACGAATGCATGTATGTATGCATGCATGTATGTATGTTCGTACGTACGAATGTATGTATGTATGTATGTATGTACGTACGTACGTACGTACGTACGAATGTATGTATGTATGTATGTTCGTACGAACGTACGAATGTATGTACGTATGCACGTACGTACGAATGTATGTATGTATGTATGTATGTACGTACGTACGAATGTACGTATGTATGAATGTCTACGTATGAACGTACGAATGTATGTGTGTATGTATGTACGTATGTATAATATGAATGTATGTATGTATGTATGTATGTGCGTACGTACGTACGAATGTATGTATGTATGTACGTAATTACGTACGTACGTACGAATATATATATGTACATATGTATGTACGTACGTACGTACGTATGTATGTATGTATGTATGTAAGTATGAATGTATGTATGTCTATACGTACGTACGAATGTATGTATGTACGTATGTATGTACGGACGTACGTAGGAATGGATGTATGTATGTATGTACGTACAAATGTATGTATGTATGTGTGTACGTATGTATGTATGTATGTACGTTAGTACGAATGTATGTATGTGTGTATGTATGTATGCATGTATGTATGTACGTACGTACGAATGTATGTATGTATGCATGTATATACGTACGTACGTACGAATGTATGTATGTATGTACGTACGAACGAATGTATGTATTTATGTATGTCTGTACGTACGTACGTACGTACGAATGTATGTATGTATGTATATATGTACGTACGTACGTACGTACGAATGTATGTATGTATGTATGTATGTATGTACGTACGTAGACACGATTGTATGTATGTATGTATGTAGGTACGTACGTACGTACGAATGTATGTACGTATGTATGTATGTACGTAGTACGTACGAATGTATGCATGTATGTATGTATGTACGTACGTACGAATGTATGTATGTATGTATGTATGTACGTACGTAGTACGAATGTATGCATGTATGTATGTATGTACGTACATACATACGTTCGAATGTATGCATGTATGCATGTACGTTCGTTGTTACGAATGTATGTATGTATGTATGAATGTGGGTACGTACGTACGAAAGTATGTATATATGTGTATATGTATGTACGTACGTACGTACGTACGTACGAATGTATGTATGTATGTACGTACGTACTTACGAATGTATGTATGTAAGTATGTATGTACGTACGTACCAATGTATGTATGTATGTATGTATGTCTGTACGTACGTACGTACGTACGTACGTACGTACGTACGAATGTATGTATGTAAGTAAGTATGTATGTACGTACGTACGAATGTATGAATGTATGTATGTATGTACGTACGTACATACGGATGCATGTATGTAAGTATGTATGTATGTACGTACGTACGAATGTATGTATGTATGTATGCATTCACGCATGCATGCATGTATGTATGTATTTATGTATGTATGCATGTATGTATGTATGTATGTACGTACCTACGAACGAATGCATGTATGTATGTACGTACGTACGAATGTATGTATGTATGTACGTACGTACGTACGTACGAATGTATGTATGTATGTATGTATGTACGTACGTACGGACGAATGTATGTATGTATGTACGTACGTACATACGTACGAATGTATATATGTATGTATGTACGTACGTACGTACGAATGTACGTATGTATGTATGTAAGTATGTACGTACGTACGTACTTTCGAATGTATGTATATATGTATGTATGTATGTACGTACGAATGTATATATGTATGTATGTATTACGTACGTACGTACGAATGTACGTATGTATGTACGTACGTACTTACGAATGTATATATGTAAGTATGTATGTATGTACGTACGCACGAATGTATGTATGTATGTATGTACGTATGTACGTATGAATGTATGTATGTGCGTACGTACGTACGAATGTATGTATGTATGTAATTACGTACGTACGAATATATATATGTACATATGTATGTACGTACGTACGTACGTACGTATGTATGTATGTATGTACGTATGAATGTATGTATGTCTATACGTACGTACGAATGTATGTATGTATGTACGTATGTATGTACGTACGTACGTACGAATGTATGTATGTATGTATGTACGTACGAATGTATGTATGTATGTGTGTACGTATGCATGTATGTATGTACGTTAGTACGAATGTATGTATGTGTGTATGTATGTATGAACGTACGTACGAATGTATGTATGTATGTATGTATGTATGTATATACGTACGTACGTACGAATGTATGTATGTATGTATGTATGTACGTACGTACGAATGTTTGTATGTATGTATGTACGTACGTAGATACGATTGTATGTATGTATGTATGTAGGTACGTACGTACGTACGTACGAATGTATGTACGTATGTATGTATGTACGTAGTACGTACGAATGTATGCATGTATGTATGTATGTATGTATGTACGTACGTACGAATGTATGTATGTATGTATGTATGTATGTACGTACGTACGTAAGAATGTTTGTATGTATGTATGTACGTACGTAGATACGATTGTATGTATGTATGTATGTAGGTACGTACGTACGTACGTACGAATGTATGTACGTATGTATGTATGTACGTAGTACGTACGAATGTATGCATGTATGTATGTATGTATGTATGTACGTACGTACGAATGTATGTACGTATGTATGTATGTACGTAGTACGTACGAATGTATGCATGTATGTATGTATGTATGTACGGACGTAAGTACGAATGTATGTATGTATGTATGTATGTACGTACGTACGTACGAATGTATGTATGTATGTACGTACGTACATACGTTCGAATGTATGTATGTATGCATGTACGCTCGTTGTTACGAATGTAAGTATGTATGTATGAATGTAGGTACGTACGTACGAAAGTATGTATATATGTGTATATGTATGTGCGTACGTACGAATGTATGTATGTATGTATGTATGTACGTACGTACTTACGAATGTATGTATGTAAGTAAGTATGTATGTACGTACGTACGAATGTATGTATGTATGTATGTACGTATATACGTATGAATGTATCTATGTATGTATGTGTACGTACGTACGAATGTATGTATGTATGTATGTATGTACGTTCGTACGAATATATATGTACGTATGTATATACGTACATACGTACGTACTAATGTATGTATGTATATACGTATGAATGTATGTATGTCTATACGTACGTACGAATGTATGTATGTACGTATGTATGTACGTACGTACGTATGAATGTATGTATGTATGTATGTATGTATGTATGTACGTGCGTACGAATGTATGTATGTATGTATGTATATACGTACGTACGTACGAATGTATGTATGTATGTATGTATGTATGTACGTACTTACGTACGTACGAATGTATATATGTATCTATGTATGTATGTACGTACGTACGAATGTATGTATTTTTGTATGTCTGTACGTACGTACGTACGTATGTATGTATGCATGTATGTATGTACGTACGTATTTATGTATGTATGTATGTATGTACGTACGTACGTACGAATGTATGTATGTATGTATGTACGTACGTAGGTACCTACGAATGTATGTATGTATGTACGTACATACGAATCTATGTATGCATGTTCGTACGTACGTACGTACGAATGTATGTCTGTTTGTATGTACGTACGTATGTATGTATGTATGTATGTATGTATGTACGTACGTACGAATGTATGTATGTAAGTTTGTAAGTACGTACGTACGTACGAATGTATATATGTACGTATGTATGTACGTACGAACGTACGAATGTATGTATGTATGTGTGTACGTATGAATGTATGTATGTACGTATGAATGTATGTATGTATGTATATACGTACGTACGAATGTATGTATGTACGTATGTATGTACGTACGTACGTACCAATGTATGTATGCAAGTATGTATGTATGTACGTATGAATGTATGTATGTATGTGTGTACGTATGTATGTATGTACGTAAGTACGAATGTATGTATGTATGCATGCATGTATGTATGTACGTACGTACGAATGTATGTATGTATGCATGCATGTATGTATGTATGCACGTACGTACGAATGTATGTATGTATGTATGTATGTACGTACGTACGAATGTACGTATGTATGAATGTCTACGTATGAACGTACGAATGTATGTATGTATGTATGTATGTAAGTACGAACGTACGAATGTATATATGCATGTATGTACGTACGTACGTGCGAATGTTTGTATGTAAGTATGTATGTATGTATGTACGTATGTACATACGTAAGTACGTGCGAATGTATGTATGTATGTACGTATGTACGTACGTACGGACGAATGCATGTATGTATGTATGTACGTATGTACGTACATACGAATGTATGTATGTATGTATGTACGTACGTACGTACGAATGTATGTATGTATATATGTACGTACGTATGTATGTATGTAAGTATGTATGTATGTATGTATGTATGAATGCACGTAGTACGTAGGAATGTATGTATGTATGTATGTATGTACGTACGTACGTACGAATGTATGTATGTATGTATGTATGTATGTACGTATGTACGTACGTACGTACGTACGTACGAATGCATGTATGTATGTATGTATCTACGTACGTACGTACGAATGTATGTATGTATGTTTGTATGTATGTACGTAGTTCGTACGAATGTATGTATGATTTATGTATGTATGTATGTATGTACGTACGTACGTACGTACGAATGTATGTATGTATGTATGCATGTACGTTCGTTGTTACGCATGTATGTATGTATGTATGAATGTAGGTACGTACGTACGAAAGTATGTATATATGTGTGTATGTATGTACGTACGTACGTACGAATGCATGTACGTACGTACGTACGTACGTACGTATGAATGTATGTATGTATGCATGTACGTACGTACTTAAGAATGTATGTATGTAAGTATGTATGTACGTACGTACGAATGTATGTATGTATGTATGTATGTACGTATATACGTATGAATGTATGTATGTATGTATGTGCGTACGTACGTACGAATGTATGTATGTATGTATGTATGTACGTACGTACGTACGAACATATATATGTACGTATGTATATACGTTCGTAAGTACGTACGAATGTATGTATGTATGTACGTATGAATGTATGTATGTCTATACGTACGTTCGAATGTATGTATGTACGTATGTATGTACGTACGTACGTAAGTATGGATATATGTATGTATGTATGTATGTATGTATGTATGTATGTACGTACGAATGTATATATGAATGTGTGTACGTATGTATGTATGTATGTACGTTAGTACGAATATATGTATGTGTGTATGTATGTATGTATGTACGTACGTACGAATGTATGTATGTATGTATGTATATACGTACGTACGTACGAATGTATGTATGTATGTATGTATGTATGTACGTACTTACTTACGTACGAATGTATATATGTATGTATGTATGTATGTATGTATGTACGTACGTACGAATGTATGTATTGAAGTATGTATGTATGTATGTACGAATGTATGTATGTATGTAAGTAAGTATGTATGTATGTACGTACGTACGAATGTATGTATGTATGTATGTATGTATGTACGTACGTTCGTACGAATGTATGTATGTATGTACGTACGTATTTATGTATGTATGTATGTATGTATGTATGTATGTATGTACGTACGTTCGTACGAATGTATGTATGTATGTACGTACATACGAATCTATGTATGCATGTTCGTACGGACGTACGTACGAATGTATGTATGTTTGTATGTACGTACGTATGTATGTATGTATGTACGTACGTACGAATGTATGTATGTAAGTAAGTATGTACGTACGTACGTACGAATGTATATATGTACGTATGTATGTACGTACGTACGTACGAATGTATGTATGTATGTATGTACGTATGAATGTATGTATGTACGTATGAATGTATGTATGTATGTATATACGTACATACGTACGAATGTATGTATGTACGTATGTATGTACGTACGTACGTACCAATGTATGTATGTAAGTATGTATGTATGTACGTATGAATGTATGTATGTATGTGTGTACGTATGTATGTATGTACGTAAGTACGAATGTATGTATATGCGTATGTAAGTTTGTATGTACGTACGTACGTACGAATGCATGTATGTATGCATGCATGTATGTATGTACGTAGGTACGTTCGTACGAATGTATGTATGTATGTATGTACGTACGTACGAATGCACGTATGTATGAATGTCTGTACGTATGAACGTACGAATGTATGTATGTATGTACGTACGAACGTACGAATGTATATATGTACGTACGTACGTACGTACGTGCGAATGTATGTATGTAAGTATGTACGTATGTATGTACGTACGTATGTATGTATGTATGTATGTACGTACGTACGTGTGAATGTATGTATGTATGTATGTACGTATGTACGTACGTACGGACGAATGTATGTATGTATGTATGTACGTATGTACGTACATACGAATGTATGTATGTACGTACGTACGTACGAATGTATGTATGTATATATGTACGTACGTATGTATGTATGTAAGTATGTATGTATGTTCGTACGTACGTACGAATGCGTGTATGTATGTATGTATGTACGTACGTATGTATGTATGTATGTAAGTATGTATGTACGTACGTACGTACGAATGTATATATGTACGTATGAATGTATGTATGTATGTATATATATACGTACGTACGTACGAATGTATGTATGTATGTGTGTACGTATGTATGTATGTACGTAAGTACAAATGTATGTATATGTGTATGTATGTATGTACGTACGTACGTACGAATGTATGTATGTATGTATGTATGTATGTATGTACGTACGTATGAATGTATGTATATATGTATATATGTATGTACGTACGTACGTACGAATGTATGTATGTTCGTACAAACGTACGAATGTATGTATGTATGTACGTACGTTCGAATGTATGTATGTATGTATGTACGTACGTACGTACGAATATATGAATGTAAGTATGTATGTATGTATGTATGTACGTACGTATGTATGTATTTATGTACGTACGTACGTATGTATGTACGTACGTATGTACGAATGTATGTATGTATGTATATACGTACGTACGAATGTATGTATGTATGTATGTATGCCCGTGTGTATGTATGTATGTATGTAAGTATGTATGTATGTATGTATGTACATACGAACATATGTATGTATTTATGTATGTTTTTGCGTGTGTGTGTGTGTATGTACGTACGTATGTACGAATGTATGTATGTATGTAAGTAAGTATGTAGGTATGTACGTACGTACGAATGTATGTATGTAGGTATGTATGCATGCATGCATGCATGCATTTATGCATGCATGCATGTATGTATATATGTATATACGTACGTACGAATATATGTATGTATGTATGTATGTCCGTACGTAAGTGCGAATGTATGAATGTATGTATGTATGTATGTACGTACGTACGTACGAATGTATGTATGTATGTACGTACATAGGTACGAATGTATGTATGTATGTATGTACGTACGTACGAATGTATGTATGCATGTACGTATGTACGTACGAACGTACGAACGTATGTAAGTATGTATGTATGTATGTACGTACGAATGAACGAATGTATGTATGTTTGTATGTACGTAAGTGCGAATGTATGTATGTAAGTATGTATTATGTACGTATGTTCGAATGTATGTATGTATGTATGTATGTATGTACAGACGTATGTATGTAGGTATGTATGCATGTACGTACGTACGAATGTATGTATGTATGTATGTATGTATGTATGTACGTACGTACGTATGAATGTATGTATGTATGTACGTACATACGAATGTATGTATGTATATATGTACGTACGTATGCATGTATGTATGTATGTATGTATGTATGTACGTACGTACGTACGAATGTATGTATGTACGTACGTATGTACGAATGTATGTATGTATGTATGTACGCACGTATGTACGAATGTATGTATGTATATACGTACGTACGAATGTATGTATGTATGTATGTATGTATGCCTGTATGTATGTATGTATGTATGTATGTAAGTATGTATGTATGTATGTATGTATGTACATACGAATATATGTATGTATTTATGTATGTATTTGCGTGTGTGCGTGTGTATGTATGTATGTATGTACGTACGAATGTATGTATGTAAGTATGTATGTATGTATGTATGTACGTACGTACGAATATATGTATGTATGTACTTACGTACGTGCGAATGGATGAATGTATGTATGAATGTATGTACGTACGTACGTACGAATGTATGTATGTATGTACATACGTAAAAATGCATGTATGTAGTATGTATGTACGTACGTACGTACGAATGTATGTATGTATGTATATACGTACGTACGTGCGAATGTATGTTTGTAAGTATGTATGTACGTACGAATGAACGAATGTATGTATGTTTGTATGTACGTAAGTGCGAATGTATGTATGTAAGTATGTATTATGTACGTATGTACGAATGTATGTATGTATGTATGTATGTATGTACAGACGTATGTATGTATGTATGTATGCATGTACGTACGTACGAATGTATGTATGTATGTATGTATGTATGTACGTACGTACGTATGAATGTATGTATGTATGTACGTACATACGAATGTATGTATGTATATATGTACGTACGTATGCATGTATGTATGTATGTATGTATGTATGTACGTACGTACGTACGAATGTATGTATGTACGTACGTATGTACGAATGTATGTATGTATGTATGTACGCACGTATGTACGAATGTATGTATGTATATACGTACGTACGAATGTATGTATGTATGTATGTATGTATGTATGCCTGTATGTATGTATGTATGTATGTATGTAAGTATGTATGTATGTATGTATGTACATACGAATATATGTATGTATTTATGTATGTATTTGCGTGTGTGCGTGTGTATGTATGTATGTATGTACGTACGAATGTATGTATGTAAGTATGTATGTATGTATGTATGTACGTACGTACGAATATATGTATGTATGTACTTACGTACGTGCGAATGGATGAATGTATGTATGAATGTATGTACGTACGTACGTACGAATGTATGTATGTATGTACATACGTAAAAATGCATGTATGTAGTATGTATGTACGTACGTACGTACGAATGTATGTATGTATGTATATACGTACGTACGTGCGAATGTATGTTTGTAAGTATGTATGTATGTACGTACGTACGTATGTATGTATGCATGTATGTACGTACGTAAGTATTTATGTATGTATGTATGTATGTATGTACGTACGTACGTACGAATGTATGTATGTATGTACGTACGTACGAATGTATGTATGCATGTATGTATGTATGTATGTATGTACGTACATACGAATCTATGTATGTATGTTCGTACGTACGTACGTACGTACGAATGTATGTATGTTTGTATGTACGTACGTATGTATGTATGTATATATGTACGTACGTACGTACGAATGTATGTATGTAAGTATGTATGTACGTACGGATGAATGTATATATGTACGTATGTATGTACGTACGTACGAATGCACGTATGTACGCATGTATGTACGTACGTACGTACCAATGTATGTATGTAAATATATATGTATTTACGTACGAATGTATGTATGTATGTGTGTACGTATGTATGTATGTATGTATGTACGTACGTACGAATGTATGTATGTTTGTATGTATGTCTGTATGTAGGTCAGTACGTACGAATGTATGTATGTATGTATGTACGTAGGTAGGTACGAATGTATGTATGTATGTATGTACGTACGTACGTACGAATGTATGTATATATGTGTGTATGTATGTACGTGTGTATGTATGCATGTATGTATGTACGTACGAAC
This sequence comes from Octopus bimaculoides, assembly GCF_046866305.1. Lineage (NCBI taxonomy): Eukaryota > Metazoa > Mollusca > Cephalopoda > Octopoda > Octopodidae > Octopus > Octopus bimaculoides. Next base: position 19,846,180 of record NC_142948.1, on the reverse strand, counting down.
ATACGAATGTACGTAAGTATGTATGTATGTATGTACGTACGAACGTACGAATGTATGTATGTATGTACGTACTTACGTGCGAATGTATGTATGTAAATATGTATGTATGTACGGACGTACGAATGTATGTATGTATGTATGTATGTACGGACGTATGTATGTATGTATGTACCTACGTACGTACGAATGTATTTATGTATGTATGTATATATGTATATACGTACGTATGTATGCATGTATGTATGTATGTATGTACGTACGTACGTATGAATGTATGTATGTATGTACGTACGTACGTACGAATATATGTATGTAAGTATGTATTTACGTACGTACGTACGAATGTATGTATGTATATAGGTACGTACGTACGAATGTATGTATGTATGTATGTACGTACGTACGTACGAATGTATGTATGTATGTATGTATGTATGTATGTACGTACGTACGTACGAATGTTTGTATATGTATATGTATGTATGTACGTACGTACGTACCAATGTATGTATGTATGTATGTATGTACGTATGTACGAATGTATGTATGTATGTATGTACCTATGTACATACGTACGTACGAATGTATGTATGTATATATGTATGTATGTATGCCTGTATGTATGTATGTATGTAAGTATGTATGTATGTATGTATGTACATACGAATATATGTATGTATGTATTTGCGTGTGTGTGTGTATGTATGTATGTATGTATGTACGTACGAATGTATGTATGTAGGTATGTATGTATGCATGCATATATGCATGCATGTATGTATGTATGTACGTTCGTACGAATATATATATGTACGTATGTATGTATGTACGTACGTGTGAATGTATGAATGTATGTATGTACGTACGTACGTACGAATGTATGTATGTATGTATGTATGTACGTACGTACCAATGTATGTATGTATGTATGTATGTATGTATGTATGTACGTACGTACTTACGAATGTATGTATGTATGTACGTACGTACGTACGAATGTATGAATGTATGTATGTACGTACGAATGTATGTATGTATGTATGTTTGTATGTACGTACGAACGTTCGAATGTATGTATGTATGTATGTACGTAAGTACGTACGAATGTATGTATGTATGTATGTATGTACGTACATACGAATGTATGTATGTATGTATGTATGTATGTATGTACGTAAGAATGTATCTATGTAAGTACGAATGTGTGTATGTGTGTATGTATGCTTGTATGTATGTACGTACATACGTACGAATGTATGCATATATGCCTCTTCAGTGCGAACTACCTAGTAAAAACTGGATAGTATTTTATTTTGTGCTTATGAATGCATTATTTCTGTTTCCTCGCCTACTGTTTTTCTCTGCTATTTTGGTGTTGTACCTTGGTTTAATTAAGACTTCAGCTCTTATTTCTAGCAGGCGTATGCTTTTAAGCATCTTTACGTTTCGTGCAAATTTGTAATTCATAGTCGACCTGAAGCTAGTCACAAAAACTGATGCGATCTTTACGTTGCCAACAGACACTCGTACTTTACGCTGTCAAGTGATACCACGCTTCTTTTATGTTACCATGTGACACTTTGCGTTCTTTACGCTGCCAACTGACACCTCGCGTTCTTTACGTTACCAACAGACACCACACATTCGTTACGTTGCCAATGATACCACGCTTCTTTTACGTTGACAAGTGACACTACTCGTTCTTTACGTTGCCAACAAGCACCAAGCTTTCTTTTCGTTGCCAACTGCCACAATGCATTCTTTACGTTGCCAACAGACAGCACACGTTCTTTGCGTTGCTAACTGACACAATGCGTTCTTTACGTTGCCATCAGACACCACACGTTCCTTACGTTGCCAACAGACACCACACGTTCTTTACGTTGCCAACAGACACCACACGTTCTTTACGTTGCCAACAGATACCACACGTTCTTTACGTTGCCAACAGACACCACACGGTCTTTACGTTGCCAACAGACACCACACGTTCTTTACGTTGCCAACAGACACCACACGTTCTTTACGTTTCCCACTGATACCACGCTTCTATTACGTTGTCAAGTGACACTATGCGTTCTTTACATTGCCAACTGACGCCACGCATTCTTTACTTTACCAACTGACAAACACTACGCGTTCTTTACGCTTCCAACTGATACCACGTGTGCTTTACGTTGCCACCTGACAGCGCGCGTTCTTTATGACACCAACTGACCCCGCGCGTTCTTTACTTTACCAACTTACACCTCTCAATATTTACGTTGCCAACAGACACTACGCGTTCTTTACGCTGCCAAGGGATACCACGCGTGCTTTACGTTGCCGCCTAACACCGCGCGTTCTTTACGTTACCAACAGACACCACACATTCGTTACGTTGCCAATGATACTACGCTTCTTTTACGTTGCCAAGTGACACTACGCGTTCTTTACGTTGCCAACAAGCACCAAGCTTTCTTTACGTTGCCAACTGCCACAACGCGTTCTTTACGTTGCCAATAGCCACAACGCGTTCTTTTTGTTACCAACAGACACACACGTTCTTTACGTTGCCAACAGACACCACACGTTCTTTACGTTTCCCACTAATACCACGCGTCTTTTAGGTTGCCAAGTGACACTACGCGTTCTTTACGTTGCCAAGTGACACCTCGCGTTCTTTACGTTACCAACTGACACCTCTCGTTCTTTACGTTACCAACATACACCACACGTTCTTTACGTTGCCAACCACATGTTCTTTACGTTGTCAACCACACGTTCTTTACGTTTCCCACTGATACCACACGTCTTTTACGTTGCCACCTGACACCGCGTTTTTTGCGTTACCAAGAGACACCACACATTCTTTACGTTGTCAAGAGATACCACGTTTCTTTTACGCTGCCAACTGATACCACACGTTCTTTACGTTACCAACAAACACTACGCGTTCTTTACGTTTTCTACTGATACCACACGTGCTTTACGTTGCCTACTTGACACCGCGCGTTCTTTACGTTGCCAACAGACGCTACGCGTTCTTTACACTGCCAACTGATACCACGCGTACTTTACGTACGTTACCAACTGACACCTCACGTTCTCTACGTTACCAGCAGACACCACACATTCTTTACGTTGCCAAGAGATACCACACTTCTTTTACGTTGTCAAGTGACACTACGCGTTTTTTACGTTGCCAACAAACACCAAGTGTTCTTTACGTTGCCAACAAACACCAAGCGTTCTTTACGTTGCCAACTGCCACAACGCGTTCTTCATGTTGACAACAGACACCACACGTTCTTTACATTGCCAACTGACACTACGCGTTCTTTACGTTACCATCAGACACCACGCGTTATTTACGTTTCCCACTGATACCACGCGTCTTTGACGTTGCCAACAGACACCGTGCTTTCTTTACGCTGCCAACTGACACCAAACGTTGTTCATGTTACCACTTGACACCACGAGTTATCAAGCTCATTCATTTTGTTTATAAAGGTGGGGTACTCATTTAATCGCTCACTTAAGCCGATCCACCAAGTTATAAGACCGTAAGCAAAACAATGGTTGCAAAGTGGTGAGGGGACAAACATGAATACTCATACAATCGCCTCCACCAAAATGTAAACATACAAGCTTTGATGGAGTTTCAGTTTATCAAATTCTCTCTCAGAGCATTGGTCATTTTACGCTCATTCAAGCTCGGACGTTTATTCATATAAATGTATGTTCACACGGACTGATAAAGGAAAGACACACACACACACACACACACACACACACACATACACACACACACACACACACACACACACACACACACACACACACACACACAATATGTTCTTTTTCATTTCTTTAATGTGTTTATTATAAAAATGTTCTTTGATTTCTGGTTGGAACCCCCAGGTTTTCTGCACTGAAAGAGCCTGGTTAAGAGTCTATACGGTTACGTGACACAGCCCGGACACCTTGCAACTATGTTATGACACCAACCAGCATGTTGCAGAGGGTGTTTAAAAACTCAAAGGTTCATAAAACCGACTTTGAAAAATTTGACGTATTCAATTTCTAATTTTTTAAGGAATATTTACAGGACAATTCTGATTCAAGTACCGTCAATATTACTGATAGATTTTGTATTCAGTTGATAAGACTAAATTAAAATATAAATGGCATATACGAATTTACGACCAGTTGAGATATATTCTGAAGGTTTTTCACTATAGTTTAATGTGAAGAAAAAATAAATTTGCTTATTTTCCGCCAATGCGTTGCGCATCAATTCACGTATTTGTTCCGGCCAGGCGGATAACGTGAGCTATCAGTAAAAATGATTTTGCTGAATTTTGCTGAAGAAAACTAAGCGTTCGTGTCAGCACAGTGTTTTCCCACTTGGTATGTTTTTCTGAAGAGATCAAAGCGGTTTGCAATGTATAGTGGTTCAGTGGATGGTGCCCTTGAGCCGACTATGGTGATCTAACACTGTTTTGTCCGAGACAAAAGTTTGTTGTTTATCACAAACTGCAATGGAAATGCTTTACAAACGTATTTGAAGTGTTGTTCACTAATTTCATTTCAATCACTGCATGGCATACTTTCTCACGTAATAGCTCCGGCTGGGCGGATAACGTGCGCTATGAAGAAACAAAGTTTTACTTATTTCCAAATGAAAACAATTCAGGTCAGAGTTGTCTCTCTTGGTATCTCCTTACGAAGGGAATTAAACGGTGCACAATGCAACCAATAGTTCAGTTGCGGGCGCTTTAAGCTGACTATGGTATAGTAAGCAGAGCAGCGTTGATGGCATTAAAACCTTAGGCAATTCAGAAAAATGGGTCCTGTGATACCAATTTATAGACAGCAAACCACAGCGCACATAAGATTTGAATGAGGACCCCATGGTCATGAGGAAGCCGGGTAATGGCCCAGTAAGCGAATACCTCCAGACATTACTCGTTCTAACACATTTCTGTTTTAAGACAGATTTCTATTCTTTCACAACAAAATGAAATAATAAAACATACAACAGGTTGAAATGTCTTTTAAATATATATATCAACTGTTCTTCAGTATGATTTTGTTATTCACCGGCAGTGCTACCCTAAGTCTACACACGGGTTTGTGATTGCTATAATATGGCGTAAATATAGACGTATAGAAGAGAGTGTCGAAACTGAGAAACTACATTAAGCTTCCGTGTAGGCAGGTACTACTCTTTCTAACTACGTAATAGCTCCGTCTATGATACGTAATAGCTCCGTTGTGATATGTAGAAATTTAAAATATGAAGTAAAGCTCCGCTGAAATATATTTAAATTACGTTGATTATAGTTTGACGTGCAGCAAAGATTTCTCGGCTAAGACAAATAGGGTTAGAGAAGAATGGAGATTTAAAGATGGTCAACACATGTTTGAAAGGAAAATAGAATTTTCTCATTTTCCGTAAATGCCTCGCACATCAATTCACATATTTGTTCCGGCCAGCCGAATAACGCGAGCTACCAGTAAAATTGTTTTTACTGATTTCCGATGAAGATAGCTATGCGTCCGAGTCAGCGAGACTGTTGTCCCTCTTGGCATATTTCTAAGAGAGGATCAATACGATTTGCCATGTATTCACTAGTTGAGTGAATGGTGTCTTCAGCCGACTATTAAGTTCTCGTCTTACGCAAAACTTTGTTCTTCACTATAAACAGCAGTGGAAATGAATTGTAGGTGAAAATATCTGGCATACGTGGTTGAAATGATATCCCGTAATATTATTCTCCATCACTGTTTGAAATACTTTCTCACGTAAAAGCTCCGGCTGGGCGGATAACGTGCGCAATGTATGAGTAATTAATTGTTTACGTATCTCCAAAATTAGGCGTTACCAACGATCAGCTCAGTCATGTCTCCCTTGTATATGTTTCGGAAAGGAATAATTGTCCAGTCGGGGACCTCTACAGCTGATTATCCTTCTTCTACCAGAGCTGACTTTGTTGCATTATAGGCACCATTAAAATCAGATAATTTTCTCCTTATATATATATCTCATTTTCGAGAGCAAAGTGCAGCGGACAGTGACGACATTGGTTCGTTTGTCTCATATTGCAGATGGTTAGTTGCCGAAAATGCCAATCTTTCTAGACAGCACTGGTTCTACCTCGAGTTTGTCATAGCCAGATTTCTTTTCTTTCACAACAAAATGCAATAATCAAACGCCATATCGGATAAAATGGCTTTTAAATATATTTCTAGAGATTTCTTCACTAGGTCTTTTTACAGTTATTTAGAAGGACATTATTCAAAAGTACTTTTAAATTTCTGAATTGATAAAGTTCTATTTTCTATAGCAGAAGCCATGAGATTTAGCCCGATCAATTTAACTATATGCTACATTAACGAATGCGCTTCTACAAGGAGGAATATATATATATTGTTTTAAGAGCGAGAGAGTTGACCTAAAGAATGTGTGTATAGATGTGACAGGTTGTGATACGTAGAAATGCAAAATATGAAGTAAAGCCCAGTTGAAATATATTTAAAATTTTATTGACTATAGTTTGTCGTGCAGCAAATATGTCTCGGCTAAGACAAATAGGGTTAGAGAAGAATGGAGATTTAAAGATGGTCAACACTGCATCAATTCATGTGTTTGTCCCGGCCAGCCGAATAACGCGAGCTACCAGTAAAATTGTTTATACTGATTTACGATGAAGATAGCTATGCGTCCGAGTCAGCGAGACTGTTGTCTCTCTTGGCATGTTTTTAAGAGGGGATCAATACGATTTGCCATATATTCACTAGTTGAGTGAATGGTGTCTTCAGCCGACTATTAAGTTCTCGTCTTACGCAAAACTTTGTTCTTCACCATAAACAGCAGTGGAAATGAATTGTAGGTGAAAATATCTGGCATACGTGGTTGAAATGATATGCCGTAATATTATTCCCCATCACTGCTTGAAATACTTTCTCACGTAATAGCTCCGGCTGGGCGGATAACGTGCGCAATGTGTGAGTAATTGTTTACGTATCTCCAAAAGTAGGCGTCGCCCACGAGCAGCTCAGTCATGTCTCCCTTGTATCTGTTTCGGAAAGGACTAATGGGTGTGCAAAACATCCCGTTGTCCAGTCGGGGACCTCTGCAGCTGATTATTCTTCTTCTACTAGAGCTGTCTTTGTTGCATTATAGGCACCATTAAAATCACTTAATTTCCTCCGTATATATATCTCATTTTCGAGAGCAAAGTGCAGCGGACAGTGACGACATTGGTTCGTTTGTCTCTTGCTGCAGACGGTTAGTTGCCGAAAATGCCAATCTTTCTAGGCAGCACTGGATCTACCTCGAGTTTGTCATAGCCAGATTTCTTATCTTTCACAACAAAATGCAATAATCAAACGCCATACCGGATAAAATGGCTTTTAAATATATTTCTAGAGATTTCTTCACTATGTTTTTTACAGTTATTTAGAAGGACATTATTCAAAATTACTTTTAAATTTTCTGAATTGCTAAAGTTCTATTTTCTATAGCAGAAGCCGTGAGATTTAGCCCGATCAATTTAACTTTATGCTACATTAACGAATGCGTTTCTACAAGGAGGAATATATATTGTCTTAAGAGCGAGAGAGGTGACCTAAAAATGTGTGTATTTTCTATTTTCTTTTACAGAAAACGTGAGATATGTGGCTCCCGATAAATGACGCAGCATCCCCATGTCTATTGGCAGCACTGGTTCCAATACGAGATTTATTTTCCTGCACGTCAGATTGTAATGAGAAAAGACTTCACCATTTCAAATATCTTTTAAATATATTTAAACTGTTCTTAAGTATAGTTTTGTGATTTGTTGGATACCTTAGACGTACATGATGATCACAAACGTTTGCTGTTACATCTAGTGGTATGGCTACAGAAAACATTGAAAATACGTTAGCCTACCTAGTCTTTTATTATTAAATTGAGTTATATGAACTAAATTTGACGATTTTTTATGTCTCCTGTTTTCAGGAACAGCTTGATGTATTAGTGAACCATTAACCGCGGTTGAGGGAATAGAGATTAAAGTTGTAGATGAGAAAAAGTTAACTGGCCTTGAGGACTGGAAGCTATCTGAGTATTGGAGACGACTTACCTGTCTCAATGACTCCCGGCGGCTATCAAATTGTCGACCTACTTATGTACAAATAAATGTGTTGTGGTTGTTTGCAATAATGTTACACAAATGAATATAGACGACTGTTTCGATTCCGAGAAACTATCTTACACAAGTGGAGTCTCGAGTTACAACTCTTTCTAACCATTACAGAAGATATAACTGTGCTGCCTTATGCGATGTAGGCTGAGCGCCACGAAGCAGTCGGGGCTGCAGTTATGCGATTCTTTGGATACCATACACATATGAGAAGAACACAATGTTTACAGTCTATATATATATATTCTATTTATGTATCAACTAGGCGTGCCCGTACGCAAAATGTATAAAACAAACGAAAGTAAAAAACAATGCAAAAAAAAAAAAACCTAGCTAACCTACTTTGTATCTAAAACAGTGTATTCGGGCTAAATTTGACGATGTTTATGTCTCCTGTTTTCAGGAACATCTTGATGTATTGGCGAATAGTCAACCGCATTGGAGAGCATGAAGATTAAAGTTTTAGTTGAGAAAAAACGAGCTGACATGGGGTACTGAAAGCCATTTGGATTATGATGATTTCCGCCGGGTATTATAGCGTCGAAACCATAGCTGCTGCTCAATGCTCTATGAACATTGAAAAAGCTGTAAGATGTGTGACATGGGACAGCTGCAACGGTAACTACGAAGTTGTGGTCAACATGAAGGGTCACAACCGGCATTCTAACTGCGTCCGCCTGCTCGAGTTCGTGCCCACATCTTTGACGAGGGCCTTAGGCTCAATTCAGACGGCTCTGTGGAGCTGCTGGAGACTGTGGTCAATCCCTGGCTGGAGAGGATTGCTGCTGGAAGACCATATTTGTGGTAGCAGGATTCGGCTCCTTGCTGGGTTATTTATCGGGAGCCTCATGGGCCTAGGGGCCCAATTCTAATCCACGGACGCTGTTGTTTGTAATTAGTAAATAAAGATCATATTTGTGGCAGCAGGATTCGGCTCTAGAAAAAAATCAGAAGTGTTTGTCGGAGAATTTCTACCAGCCCCAATTTCTGGCCTCGGATTGTAATCCCATGGATTACCATGAGAAACTCGCATTTGAGAAAGATACCAACCGCACTTCCTACAACGCCAAAGCTGAGCTGGTGACCAAGATCAAAGAATTGTTGGAAGATCTTCACAAGGACACAAGAGTGCTACGAATGGCCCTAAATGTGAAATTGCAGCAACATATGACAAATGAATGCCTTTATGGTGACCTGCCAAAAGTTAGCGGGAAGATCAGGCAAGGACGGCTGCGAATATGTGGTCTCTGCGTTGACACTCTGCACTGGAAGCCATCCAAATTAGTGTTGCGGAACCCACTTCATGGTGATGTAAGAAGAGGAAAACATTGTCACACTTACACTGAGAACTCAATTGCAGACTCTGGACTGGAATGTATCCAGGATCTAGAAGCAATAATGAAGGACGGAGAAATGTGGCGGGTGGACTTTGTTGCTACGGCCCGGGATGGAATCCCCCTACAGTAATAGTAGGGACACTGTGTAAGCAATAAAGTCTCTATGGCCCAGTGCACAGATTTGCTTACAGCCTATAATGCCGTTAAGGCAACCCTGGTTACAATACACCATAGTCAGCTTAAGGCGCCCTCTACAGGATTGGTGGATACATTGTAAACCCTTTAGTTCCCATCGAAACAAGATACAAGGAGAGAGATATGGGGATGCTAGGTTATTTATCGGGAGCCTCATGGGCCTAGGGGCCCAATTCTAATCCAAAGACACTGTTGATTGTAGTCAGTAAATAAAGATTATGCACCAGGATCCGGAGCCGTCTTGAAGCAGGGATGGAAGGTAAAGCCGGTTACTCTGAGTAATCAGTAATCTCCCCGCCATAATCTCTGTATTTTCATCTCCTGTTATGCAAACCGTCAAATTTAAGCCGAACACCCTGCATGTTTCCCTACGTTAGTCTAAGGGAACATCCACCGTGTGAGTGTAGATAGTTTTCGAAACCGATACGGGCTGCCTCAAGAATGTGTGTGCGTGTGTGTGTGTGTGTGTGTGTGTGTGTGTGTGTGTGTGTGTGTGTGTGTGTGTGTGTGTGTGGTTGTGTGTTTTTGTTTTTAAGTAGAATCAAGTGCTTACCTATCTTAGAAGTCGGTCAAAATTTCGTAATGCTATACGGATTATAGATATGGCTCTCTATAAACCCGATGTTGGTGTCTGTCAGAGCATAGAACAAATGAAAAGAGAAGGAAAATCATGCCCTTATTTAGAAGAAAAATAGCAAATTATGACGTCATAATAAAAGTGTATCAAAATTTTCAGTCGAATTTATGCAAAGTAATGAAAATTATCAATATTTTTTTATCTCCCTTTAATCTGCTGACGTGAAAAATCAGCATTAAAATGACGTCATAATAAAATATATTCTTCAAATTTTACAAAATGTCTTCCTTCAAGAAAATATTGTAATTTAAAAACAAAGATATTTTTGTTATTTACTGTGAAAACATTTATTTATATACTAGCAGAGGCACCCGGCGTTGCTCGGGAATGAAATTGTTGCTTATATACTTGAAGAAAAAAAGGCAAAATATGCTGTATAGAAATTTGAGGACATTCTGTAGATGGACTCTCAGATGAATGATGGCTGGGCGCCTCTCATGAATGGGGAAAATTGAAGATGTGCCAAAAAGCCTCATTGGTACTTGGAAACTTTTACGAAAATTAAAATGGGGATTAAATGAAAGAAATGATTTACGTGAATATCCTCACAAGAGAAATTGAAATAAATGGCGATTGTGGAACCCCCACGCACGCGCTCACGCGCGCGCGCATACACACGTGTGTCTTTGTAAATATGTTTGTATACATTTATGTATGTGTGTGTTTGTAAGAGACAGAGTGTGAGTAAGAGAGAGGTTTGTTGTCATGTATACGTACATGCATAAATATACATACATCTTTGGATGTATGCATATGACAACACAGCCTTTGACTCACTCACACTCTGTCTCTTACAAACACGCACGCGCGCGAATACACACGTGTGTCTTTGTAAATATGTTTGTATACATTTATGTATGTGTGTGTTTGTAAGAGACAGAGTGTGAGTAAGTGAAGGGGTGTGTGTGTGCGTGTGTATGTGTGTGAGACAGAGTGAGAGAGTGGTGTGTATGTAGTATTTACTCTCTCTCTCTCTCTCTCTCTCTCTCATACACACTCACACACAAAATAGAGAGTGAAGCTTTTTGCCGGTTACGTCAATACCGGAAGTTGACATTGAGGAACCTTTTTAAAGAAGTGAATCTTAAATATAAAGCAATATTATTTATTTTTAATTAAAAAAATCAAATGAAGAGCCTAAGATTTATCCGAGGTCAAATTAATCACGCATCACAAGTATGGAAGCATTTGGTGAAGTCGATTTCACGTGAAAAGCGATTACACACACATCTCTGTTTTATATATAGTATAGATAAATCATTTATTTATATAAAAAACGCTTATTTATATACAAATCAAAACTACTACTACTACTGATCCTTTTATTTACACCTATGGTCTCTGATTTAAGTGCAAGACTTGAAATTTTGAGGGGTGGGGTTTACTTGATTACATTCGGCCCCAGTATTTGACTGGTACATTATTTTATAGAAACCTCCACGGGAACTCTTGTTTTACTTCATATACATGGCCGCAGTCAAATTTCTGAAACAACTATTGAAACACACACTTACACACACACACACACACACACACACACACACACACACACACACAAATAAAAGGTGAGCTGGCAGAATCGTTAGCACGCTGGGCAAAAATGCTTAGTGGCATATCGCTCGTCTCTACGTTCTAAGTGTTCAAATTCCTCCGAGGTCGATAGAATAAGTACCAATGGAAGACTGGGGTCGATGTAAGCAACTGACTCTTCTCTGATACTGCCGGACTTGTGCCAAAATTTGAAGCGAATATACATTTATAATGCGAGCCGGCAGAAACATTAGCACACTGGGCTAACAATGTAACGACATTTCGTCCATCTTTATGTGGAGTTCAAATTCCGCCGACGTCAACCTTGCTTTTTATCATTTCGGCATCGATAAAATAAGTAGGAATTGATTACTGGTATCAATATAATCGAATTACTCTACTACTTGGAAATTGCTGGGCTTGTACCAAAATTTGAAACCATCCCATAAATAATGCGTCCTTTTATGTCTTTTATTTTTATAAATTGAGATAAAACAATTTTTTTAAAATCTAAAATATACTCTCCTTCATTTTCTACAAAACTCTCTTCCAAGATTCATTTGCTCGTGACGAAAAATACTCCTTCAGTACTGTTCTGACCTCGTCTACAGAATTCATATTTTTTCCGTCCAAATGATTTTGAAAACTGCGGAATAAATAATAATAATTTCCCATTCAAACTGCTCCAGCATTTGGAATTATTTAATCGAACTTGAAAGATGAATGACAAGTCGAACCCTCCGGCATTTAAACTCAGAACATAAAGACGGACGAAATGCCGCTAAGCATTTTATCCGTCCGGCGTGCTAACGATTCTGCCGGCTTGTCGCCTTTACCTGTTTATTTATGGGATGACTCGACATATAATACTATATTTTATCTACCCAAGAAAGATAAACGGCACAGTGGACCACGTCGGAATTTGAATTCAGTACGTAAGCAACCAGAAGGAAAGCTTAGCGTTGAGTTGCATTCCTTTACGCTAAAGAAACGAAACACATGCACACAATTACACCCGCCACCAAAAATACCAAAAAACAAAACAAAACAAACAAACAAAAAAAGCAGTATTTAGCCAACCGATATAAATCAATAGATATTGATAACATGTTATCACAATGGAAGGTCAATTCATTCTACCTCTCCTACACGGATGCATTTGTGTATGTATTATGTATGCACACTTAACATTCATATAGATGTTTTCGATCTAGTTTGGATTCTTTGCCGTCAAATTTGAATACTTTGCCATCAAATTTGATTGCAAAGAATTCAAATTTGATTGCAAAGAATTCAAATTTGATGGCAAAGAATTCAAATCTGATTGCAAAGAATTCAAATTTGATTGCAAAGAATTCAAATTTGATGGCAAAGAATTCAAATTTGATGGCAAAGAATTCAAATCTGATTGCAAATAATTCAAATTTGATTGCAAAGAATTCAAATTTGATGGCAAAGAATTCAAATTTGATGGCAAAGAACCCAAACTAGATCGAAAACATCTATAAATATAGGTGGCTGTGTGGTAAGAATCTTGCTCCCGTACCACGTTGTTCCGGGTGCGGTGAGTTTTCCATCGAGGGCATATATGCCCCAATATTAGACTATTTTCTTTAGTCAATACACGGTGATCACTTATTAAGCTTTAATCTTATAAAATATGATTATACTTTACAGAATTGTGACTCATCACCGCTTCTCAAATCATCGCAGAAAACGTACATGCTTGTTTTTCTTTAAAAACAACACTATTAAATTATAGTTCTTAAATCTAAGGTGCAGGAGTTCGTGGGTACGTTGGTGTAAATGGTAGCACAACCGTATCGAATATGTGGATATGTGAGTTCGTGTCACACGCTTTCGGAAAACCCGCAATTATTTTTCTCTCGTCTTTCTTTAGGCAATATACGGTGATCGCTTATAAGCTTTTAGCTTATAAAATGTTATTATTGTTATATATATATATATATATATATATATATTAGGGCAGCAGACTCGCGGTCATAGGATCGCGGTTTCGATTCCCAGACCGCGCGTTGTGAGTGTTTATTGAGCGAAAACACCTAAAGCTCCACGAAGCTCCGGCAGGGGATGGTGGCGAACCCTGCTGTACTCTTTCACCACAACTTTCTCTCATTCTTACTTCCTGTTTCTGTTGCACCTGCAATTGAAAGGGTCAGCCTTGCTACACTGTGTCACGCTGAATATCTCCGAGAACTACGTTTGTAAAATGTAGAATTTCTTTTTTTTGTTGTTTAAGCATGTCTGCAAAGTTTTTGTTGTTGTTGTTGTTGTTGTTGTTGCTGGTATTGGTGGTGGCGGTGGTAGCAGTGGTAGTCTTGGTGATGTTGGTGGTGGTGACAGGGCTGTTATCTGTCGTGGTTGCAGTATCCATGACAGCGTTCACTTTAAAGTCTGTAATACTTGTTGATTCATTTGTTTATTCTATGATTGTTGTTGATTTGGTGTCTGTGCGCGTGCATGACTTATTTTTTTTGTTCTCCTAGCTGAGCACTCCACAGACACGTGTACGTGTCTGTGGAGTGCTCAGCCACTTGAACGTTAATTTCACGAGCAGGCTGTTCCGTTGATCGGATCGACTGGAACCCTCGACGTCGTAAGCGACGGAGTGCCAACAATATATATATAACCATAAGATTTTATAGAGTAAAACAATATTGGAATCCCCCTATATATATTTATCATTTCCCTCAATTATTTATTTATTATTATTTTCTATAGATAAAACTCCTCTCCACAATATAACTGTCGTTGACATCTGCTCAGTTGAGGTTAAATTGATCACTATTGTCCAACTTTCGTTTTATTGTGTTTCCAAAGTAGGAATTGGCCCTTAGGGGCAGTTTCAACCTCTTTTAAATTCATATATTTTCTTCCCGACATTGAAAAATGTCGAGAAATGTTGTCGTAGAACGCTGGTCGGATTCTTTCATGAACCAGCATTTTCCTAGACTTGAAACGCTAGGAGAACAAAAAAAATAAGTCATGCACGCGCACAGACACCAAATCAACAACAATCATAGAATAAACAAATGAATCAACAAGTATTACAGACTTTAAAGTGAACGCTGTCATGGATACTGCAACCACGACAGATAACAGCCCTGTCACCACCACCAACATCACCAAGACTACCACTGCTACCACCGCCACCACCAATACCAGCAACAACAACAACAACAACAACAACAAAAACTTTGCAGACATGCTTAAACAACAAAAAAAAGAAATTCTACATTTTACAAACAAAGAACTCATAGAGACAAGGTCTCTTTTTTCAACATCCGGACAAAATTTGATATTGCATACACCCCAAGAAGTTAGAGAAGGTGTAGAAAAAAGAACAATTATTTTCAAAATAATAAGAAAAAGCAATAAAGTAACAGAACCAATAGACATAGAGAAATGTGCAAAAAAAAAAAAATGAAAATAAAACAGTATATAAACTGGGGTCCCCAGTATAATTCTGTACAGGTTCGTTTTCATAATGAAGAAGAGGCAAAAATACATAGTACGGAAGCCTTACAAAATGATGAACTCATCCTGGTCCCATACTACATGGGACAGAAGGTTAGTAAAATAAAAATAAAAAATGTCCCTCCTGAAATTGAGTCGAAGTGGATTACTTCGGCGATATGTTTTCATTTGAAAACAATCAACATTTTGGAAACCGCTATTGTCCATAATGACAATTGGACAGGAAAATCCATTGAAATCACGATCCAGATGGATCAAGATTCACTGGAAAAATTGCCAAACATAATCCACCTCGAAAATGGACAAAGCTTCTATGTGGTGGCGGAGGGTAAAAAACCGCGTTGTTACCTCTGCGGCAGCCAAGAGCACTTAATATCAAAGTGCGTTTTGGCGCAAAAAAAGAAACAGCAAGAACAGTTACAATCAAAACAAAAAACAAATAAAAAACAACCTTTACTACCAACACCACCAAACCCACAAGTGATCCGAGAAGTCTATAAAAAATAGAATCTCATCAACAACAACATATCAAGAAAGAAAACCAAATGACATCACCATCAACACCAAGAAAAGAAACAACACCATCACAATTAACTCCAACACCGAAACCAACTAGGGATACAACACCACCACCAACATCAAAAGATAGACCAACACCAATACCAAGAACAACAACGAAAAAAACAAACACCAACGAAGAAAAAACAAATGCAAAACTTAAATCCCCAACAACACACACACACACCACACAACACAACAATGTCTAATAATACATGCATAGAACCTGATGTCTTGCCCTTACCCCCTTCTGATCTGTCGGACTTTTCGTCCAACGATGAAAGTCCAGTGGAATGGCAAATAGCCACAGTGGGTAAGAGAAAAAGATTTTAAAAAAAGACAAAACCAAAACAAGCAAAGCAGGGAGGTACACAACCCCTGAAAGCCCCTTACACAACCAAACCAACACCAACACCACAAAAACGCATACAATGCTCTCGGCCATAAACACGAAAGACATAAAACTAATGAATTATATTGCATCTCACACAAACATAAGTGAAGATAACTTGAAAACAAACAATCACCCAAGAACAACACCACCTGAATATATAAAAATAGTACATTTGACACCAATACAGCACCACACACTCAAATCCCTCTATCCAAATGCGGTAGGGGATTTCTAAAAATTCCTTTCGAAAAAATTATACAAAGACCTACTCCAAGACACTTCAAAGGAGGAACAGTGTAAAACTGTCGAAATGAGTAAGTAACCTTCTCTCTCGTCTCTTTACGTTATTCGACTAAATTATGCTTAAATTAGGTTGTGTAAATGTACGTGGCTTGGCGTCAGCTTGGAAGCAAGGATATCATCTAAATGACATCAGGTCACAGAACATAGAAATCATAGCTATCAGTGAAACCAGACTCAGTAATCCGCGAGCCCTCAAGTCCATGTTTGGCGGACAATTCGACATTTATTTTTCTCCGTCTGCCAAACATGGGTGGTGGTGGTACCGCGGTGCTTTTTCGGAAGAGTCTGAACCTAAAAGTAAGGCCAATATTCCTAGACCCGGAGGGTAGGCTGGTTGTCTTGGACGTCGATGGCACAAACGGGTGTGCTTTCCGTCTGATGGCAGTGTATGCACCGTCCTTAACGGGTCGGGCGGATTTCTTTAGACGTCTAGAGGTTTTCCTGGGAACGTCACGCCCTTTATTGTTAGTAGGGGACTGGAACGCTACCTTGGACACGCATCTAGACAATGTGGGAATGGATAGAAGGGCATGTAAGTGCCTTAAAGACCTGCTCAGACGTTTCCATTTGTCTGACAGGTTCCGACTCGACCATCCTAACGTGCCAACGTGGACTTGGACAAACCGCGTCGGATCGTCGAGATCGTATCTAGATAGAGTTCTATGTAGGACAGCGGATAGAGATAGCGTAGGATGTCCACAATTTAAAATATTCAGCTACACAGATCACAAATTTGTGACGTGTACGCTCAACTTAGATAAGACACATAGGCAGGGTCGCGGTTACTGGAAACTGAACGCTTCGCTCTTAACGCGGCAGGTTTACAGGAACCGGATCAGCGAATTAACTAAGAGGGCGTTAACAGGAGCCATCGTTAACAACCGATGGTGGTTTGCCCTGAAAATAGCAATTAAATCGGAATCTATTATGTTTAGTAAAGAACTAGCGATAGATCGAAATAGAGTAGAGGGAGACTTAGTCAAGAAACTAGAAGAGGCACTTACAACTGGCAGTGCAACCAACGTTTTGGCTGCGAGGATGGCCTTCGACCAACACCTCAACGCCAAACACGAAGGTTGCATCGTCAGAGCTAAAATGCGTGCCTTAAGGAACGAAGGGATCGAAGCTGCGCGAGAAGCCCGGGTGGAGGAAGCGCAACGCGGTGACAAAGCTACCATTCGGTCTCTAATCGATGAACAGGGATGCAGTTTACTCGAACCCGAAAGGATGTGTGAGGCCTTTCAACAGCACTTTGCTCGACTGTTCGGTGCGAGCGGTGGGTCAGAACGCAGGATGGACTTCAGTGCCTACCTGACTGGCCTGCCGCGGCTCTCGGCGGGAGAAGCAGAGTGTTGTGAGGGTCCCATCACAGCTGCTGAAGTAAGGGATGCGATGGCGGGCTGCGCGAGGGATAAGTCGCCTGGATTGGATGGTCTACCCTACGAGCTGTATTGCCAAATGCCAGACTTGTTTGGCGACCTCTTGGCATCAGGCTACTGCAACTTGCAACAAAACGGGAGAATATCCGGTTTCGTGAGCCGAGGTGCAAACAAGGGGAATTTTATGGATAATTTCAGGCCCATCACTCTGCTCAACGCAGATTTGAAAATTTTGGCCAAAGTAATAGCCGAGAGGTTGGCGCTTGTCATCGATAAACTGGTCGACAAGGCGCTAACATGCGCCGTGCCGGGCAGAAGCATCCATGACAACCTCCACCTCATGCGCTACATCATGGACAGGGTAGTTAAGGATCCTGGCATGGGTGGGGCGTTGATCAATTTAGATCAACCTAAAGCCTTCGATAGGGTCGACCATCGATACCTGGCGGTCGTCCTCAGGGCAGCTGGCTTTAGTCTCGTCTTCCGCGGTTGGATCGCTGCCTTGTATAGCGACATCCGATCGGTAATTCGGGTAAACGGTCACCTGTCAAAACCGTCCGAC
>NC_142948.1:19800113-19822613 GCF_046866305.1 Octopus bimaculoides | reverse complement strand
GAGAAGGTTGTGAGGCCAAGAGCCAAAAACTTTCGGACAGTAAGTAACTCTCTCTCTCTCTCTCCTTTCGTGTGTAAAACACAAATTTTGATAGAATCATGGTGAAGATTGGCTGTGTAAATGTGCGTGGCTTGGGGTCGCCTTGGAAACAAGGGTACCTCTTAAATGACATCAAGTCACACAATTTGGATATCATAGCCATTAGTGAGACCAGACTCCATGAACTGCGGGCCCTAAAGTCCATGTTTGGCGGACAGTTTAACATTTATTTTTCTTCCTTTCTGCCGAGGATGGGCGGTAGTGGCACGGCGGTTCTTTTTCGCAAGAGTCTGGATCTCCAAGTAAAGACGATATTTACGGACCCGGAGGGTAGACTGGTTGTCCTAGATGTGGACGGCAGCGATGGAGGCGCTTTTCGGTTGCTGGCAGTTTATGTGCCTCGTTTAACAGGTCGGTCAGACTTCTTTCGACGTCTAGAAGTATTCCTGGGAACGTCTCGTCCCTTACTTTTAGTGGGGGATTGGAATGCTACCTTGGACACGCATCTAGACTACGTGGGGAGTGACAAAACTAGAAGGGGATGCAAAGGCCTCATAGACCTGCTCAGACGCTTCCAGTTGTCTGACAGGTACCGACTCGACCACCCAAATGTGCCAACGTGGACTTGGAGCAACCGCATTGGGTCGTCGAGATCGTATCTAGATAGGATAGTGTGTAGGACAAGAGATAGAGATAGTTTAGGATGTCCACAGTTCCACATAGTCAGCTACACGGATCACAAACTTGTGACGTGTACGCTAGACTTAGATAAGGCACATAGGCAGGGTCCCGGTTACTGGAAACTAAACGCATCTTTCCCGTCGAGACAGGTTTAGCACGTTAGTAAAGAGGGCTTTGACGGGAGCCATCGTCAACAACAAATGGTGGTTTGCCCTCAAGAGAGCAGTAAGGGCGGAACCAATAAGGTATAGCAGGGCACTAGCTGTAGAGAGGAACAGAGTAGAGGGGGAGCTAGTGATAAAGTTAGAAGAGGCATTGCGAAGTGATATCGCATCCGACGTTTTAGCGGCAAGGTTGGCCCTCGACCAACACTTCAATGCTAAACACGAAGGGTGTGCTGTCAGGGCAAGGATGCGTGCTCTGAGGAATGAAGGTGTTGGAGCCGCACGAGAGGCCCGGGTGGCGGAGGCGCAGCGGGGTAACAGAGCCACCATCCGGTCTCTGGTAGACGAACAGGGGCGCGAATTGCTCGAGCCGAGCAAGATGTGCGAGGCGTTTCAGCGGCATTTTGCCCGACTGTTCGGGAGGAGTGGCGAGCGAGAAGGCAGGGTGGACTTTAGTGCCTACCTGCACAGCTTGCCACGACTCTCGGCAAGAGAGGCGGAGTGCTGCGAAGGGGTCATCACGGCGGAGGAGGTGAGGGACGCGATGGCGGGTTGCTCGACGGACAAATCTCCGGGTTTGGATGGTCTGCCCTACAAGCTTTACAACTGTATGCCAGTCTTGTTTGGAGACGTCTTGGCGGCCGTGTACTGCAACTGGCAGCAGAACGGCAGCATTCCCGGTTTTGTGAGCCGAGGAGCGGTAACGCTGCTGAAGAAAGATCCAAACAAGGTGGACGCCATAGATAACTTTAGGCCCATCACTCTGCTCAATGCAGACATGAAAATTTTGGTCAAGGTGTTAGCCAAGCGGTTGGCGCTTGTCATCGAGAAACTGGTCGGCACGGAGCAGACGTGCGCCGTGCCGGGCCGGAGCATCCATGACAACCTCCATCTGATGCGCTACATCATAGAGAGGGTAGTTAAGGAACCTGGCATGGGTGGGGCCCTGATCAATTTGGATCAATCCAAAGCTTTCGATAGGGTAGACCATCGATACTTGGAGGCCGTCCTCGAAGCGGCCGGCTTCGGTCCCGTTTTCCGAGGCTGGATGGCTGCCTTGTACACAGGCATCCGTTCGGTTGTTCGCGTCAATGGACGTCTATCGGGACCCTTCGACATTGCACGTTCGGTTCGTCAGGGATGCCCCCTGTCGCCGCTCCTGTACGTATTGACTCTCGAGCCACTACTGCGGAAGCTGGCGACGCTGAGGGGCATCCCGCGAGAACTGGGGTGCGGGACGAGCGTGTCGGCATACGCGGACGACATCACCGTCATATCGTCTAGCCACGAGCACATCGAGCTTGTCGGCGAGACGCTGAAAGACTACGAAGCGGTGACGGGAGCGAAAATCAACCGGGATAATCGGTGGGTTTGCTGCTCGGCACCTGGAGGAGCAAGCCCATACCGTCCGGCAGCGCCTCAGTAGTGGGACGCTGGACGGACGGTCCGGTCAAGTTGCTCGGAGTCTGGTTCGGTCCGGACCTGCAAACGGAGAAGAACTGGAACGAGATAACGAGTAGGGTGGCCACTCTCTGCCGGCAATGGTCCAAGAGGAAGCTGTCCCTAAAAGGTCGGGCGGAGGTGGCGAACGCGTACATCGCGTCCGTCATCTACTACCGCCTGACCGTCGTGCCTTGTCCCGATCGCGCCATCACCGAAATGGAGCGCATCCTCTTCCGCTTTTTGTGGAAAGGAAGCGTTCCGATGGTGAGGCGATCCGTTTGTTGCCAACACCCGCTGAAAGGAGGGCTGGGCATGCCGTGGTTGATGATGCGCAGACATGCGCTGAGACTGCGACATCTCCGACTCTACGGTGAGCAGGTGTGGTCGCCGTTTGTGCGACGCGCTTTCCCGCAGCTCGTCTCCATGACCGAGCTGCAGTTGTGGATCAAAAAGAGGCCGAGGAATGGCGAATGGCACCGTGAGTGTCGCGTTGCTCTGCAACAACTTTGCCGTCCCGGGTCGACCTTGAGCGGCTGCATCACAACGAAGTCATTCTATAGGGGATTAGTGGAGGGCAGGTACGACGACGAACCTGGGCGTCGACGAGGAATACCTGACCCGCCTGTTCAGGACGACTTTCGGGCCGGGACCTATGGACAACTTTCAGAGATCCCTGGCCTGGCAGTATTACCGAGAGGCGCTACCCGTTCGGGATAAGCTCTATAGACACGGCTCGCGAAATGCGGGGCCGACCTGCCCGAGATGCGGTCAGAGCGATGAAACCGTTCTGCACGCACTCGTGCAGTGTCCAACCATTTCGGAGCTGTGGGCTTATGTCGAACGACTGCTGTCGCGTGTGGGACGAGTCGGTTTATCAACCGAGTCTATCGTCAATATCGTCACGCCTCCTTCCTTTAAACGGGAAGGAAGAGCTGTATTTATCGTACTTGTGGCTATGGCGAAAGAATGCATCTGGTGGACGCGTCTGAAAGGATTAGAGACAAATACTTTCCTCTCTGGTCAATCTCTCATCAACTTTTTCAAGTATCACTTGAAAAGGAAGGTGAGAGTAGAGAGGCAAGTGTTGTCTAGCAAATGTTTCGAAAAAAGATGGATACATGTAGCAAGAATGGCACGTATAAATGACGAAGCCACCTTGACCATGATTCTATAAAACGTTTTAAAATTTTGTAAACAGAGAGTTACTTACGTTTCTTGCATAAATAAAAGAAATTTTATTTAACAAACTGTGACACTAAGGACCGAGGTTACCGTGGTCTTTTCGTAGGCTTTTCTTTCCACGGATAACCTCCCCATTTATTGGGAATTTTCTGTATTATTTCGTATTTTTTGTAAATACCCCAAACGTTTTGCGATGTTTTTTTTTTTTTTTTTCATCGTTGTCCCCACTTTTGTTTTTTTTCTGCTTTGTTTTCGCCCCCCTCGAAAAGAAAAAACTCTACATTTGTACTTTGTCCCCTCTGTGTTGAGCCCTGTGTGGCTAATAAAGAAACCTATCTATCTATCTATCTATCTATCTATCTATCTATCTATCTATCTATCTGTCTATCTATCTATCTGTCTATCTATCTATAGATTACTGTTGACGGTAACCCCAGCATGGCCGCAATCTAATGATTGAATCAAGTAAAAGTTATATATATATATATATATATATATAAACACACATATGATGGATTGTCTTTTGTTTCGGGTCTTGTTGTAATTGTTGTTTTTCTTTTTTGTAATACAAGTATTTGATATAAGGGTGCTTTTGTGGGAATTATTCCAAAGACAAACAAATAAAAAACAAAAAAGAATAGAACGAAGAAGATGAAAAGAAATGTATGTGAATAGTTGATGGCATTGTCGGGAGAATTACAGATCGATAAACACTATTTTGCAAATACATACATACATACGTACATACATAGATACATAGATACATACATACATACACACACAGAAACTAACTAAGTATCCCGTCGTTGCGGGGCAATTTTCACAATAGAATGCCTTTATTTCAATTCTTTTTATTCCATGTCAGACCATGTCTTCTCCAATGGATAGGCTTCTTGATCAGGATGGATTTCTGCATTATTTGGGGCAATTTATAATGCATTGATAAACTAAATTTTTATTTTTTCATTTGTTGTATGAATGTAAGAATTTTTCTTAGTTCGTTGCTGATGCTTTGTGTGGGTCTTTCCACTCTGTCGCCCTAATGAAATTCCTAATGAAATTCCACACAAGCATACACTCACACACTGACGCATGCACACACACTGACGCGTGTACACACACGCACGCAAACATACATACATATACATACATATACATGCACACACACATCATCAGCCTGAGCGATATACATATACAGAGAAAGAATATACAGAGAAAGTTTGGTAAATGCAAATAGCGAAAGTTCTTTTCTGTTGCTGTCACAGATTTTAAAATGTTAAAATTAATTCAGAATTTTCAAATTTGGTATATTGGTGCATTTTTTCACGCTGAATCCGTGTTTGGGAAAAATGTCACAGAGGTTTAAAGTTTGATCATTTTTACTCAATTAGGAAACAGGATTTGGAAGCTAGCATTTTCTGTGGGATGGCTGTCTAATCACAAAATGAAAACAATTACGTCGACGAAGAAAATGAAATCAAAACATTACAACGACGAAAGTTGTAAGGGATTTAAAAAAGTTTTAATGAATAAAGTTATGTAAAACAGTTGAAGAGGCATGTAAATAAATCACATAGAGATATACCGACGCTCCTGATATTGCATTACATGTCATGTTAAGAGAAAGAGAAAGAGAGAGACAGTGGGTAGAGCAGCATGAGTGAGAGATATACATATACAGAGAGAGAAAATAATAAAGAGCATGTTAAATATATATAGAGAGGGGTAAAGTGTAAAAATGAGAGCCTGATATAGACAGATAAAGAGGAGTAGATGTGAGGATTTAAAATTTGAGTTATTTCTCTTAGGAAATTGTATATTTTCTATTTCTAATTACCAAAAACCTTCCTGTTGAGATGCAAGTTTCGAAGATCAAATCCGTTTTTCTCGAGGATGCAACATCTCAGGGCCTTTCCATGAAATACACACATGCACACACATTTATATAGTGTACATATATGTATGAATATATATAATTCCCACACCAACAGTAAAAAAAATATGGTCACCCCACTTGCGGGACTTACGTCAAACTTATTGAAGTCACAACATGCAAATTCAAATCAGGACAGATTGTTACTATAAAAAATCATTTTACATGTTTTTCAATTGATTTAGTATACGCTATTAAAGCTCAAGGATGTCCTGAAGATTACATAGGTCAAACAAAGCTTACTCTCAGAAATAGACTGACCATTCACCGACTACAAATACGAGACCCCAGATCCAGACAGATTCCACTGAGTGGACACACAAATATATGTGTATAAAATTAGTCCTACAAATTCCAGATCTTCCCGCTTTGTGCAGTGAATACCACAGATGAAGCAGGGATAAAAAAAGAAAATACATTCATAGAAAAATACAAACCAAGACTTAAAAAACTTTAATAGAATATATAAACAAATAACTATTCATAACAGTCACTGACAATGGTGATAGTAAGCGATGTGAAAGACAGTGGTGATGGTGATAGAGGGGAAGGCCGCGAACTCAAAAGGTACTGATGATGGTGGCGTCAGAAGTCTGAATAGTGTGTGTATGGCAGTTGTGGTGGCGATGGTACTGATAATGGTGATGGTTGAAAACAATCAACAGAAAGAGAGAGAGAGAGAGAGGGAGAGAGAGAGAGAGAGAGAGGGAGAGAGAGAGAGAGAGAGAGAGAGAGAGAGAGAGAGAGAGAGAGAGAGAGAGAGGTTAGACAGAAAAAAAATTGTATTGACCCCAGAATGGGAAGACAAAAAATGTTGCTTATCATGGAGCTTCGCAATAAGTTTCAAGTCGACAAATTATATCATTGTTTTGATGAAAATTGTTCATTACTTGAAAAATATTGGTCAAGTTTACTAACTTTTAATATGTACTCAACGCATGAAGTGTCATTGTTGGGCCCAAGGCCCAATAAAGAGCCCTCCACTGGACCTATCGGGTGGATTTTAAGCTAGTCGTATATATATATATATATATATATATATATATATATATATATATATATATATATATATATATATATATATATATATATATATATATATATATATATATATATATATATATATATATATATATATATATATATATATATATATATATATATATATATATATATATATATATATATATGTATGTATGTATGTATGTATGTTGTGGAGGCGCAATGGCCCAGTGGTTAGGGCAGCGGACTCACGGTCGGTGGATCACGGTTTCGATTCCCAGACCGGGCGTTGTGTGTGTTTATTGAGCGAAAACACCTAAAGCTCTACGAGGCTCCGGCAGGGGTTGGGGGTGGCGACACCTGTTGTACTCTTTCGCCCCAACTTTCTCTCACTCTTTCTTCTTGTTCGTTGAGTAACGCTGCAATGGACTGGCGTCCCGTCCATCTGGGGGGGGGGGACACATATGCCATAGAAACAGGGAAACCGGTCCCATGAGCCTGGCTAGGCTTTAAAAGGGCACATAAATAAATAAAAATAATGTATGCATGTGTGTATGTATGTATATGTTTGTGTGTGTGCGTATATATATACATACATACGCACACACACACATTTATGTATACATATATATGCGAACTTTAGCTTAGTTAAAATATGTTTGTGACAAATTTCAACTTCTAAAGGCAAATTCACTGCAGTTAACCATGGAGGAGAAAATTCTGTCTTGTGGTAAAAAGAAAAAAGGTGTATAAACACCCTATCTTGTCTAGTGCTGGCACCTGTCGGATTCCCAGACATCGATGTTTCCAGTTTTTTATTCGTTATCAATGCGATACACACACACACACACATGATTGACCGTTTATTTCCTCGTGTTCCCTTCTGTTGAAGAGCGTAGGCTCGAAACGTAAAAGACTTTCTCACCTTCCCGAGCGTCAAACTAATACACCTGTTTGTTGTTTATACACGTCTTCGTCTTTTGTTTTTCTGTAAATTTCAACTATGTATATATACACATATGTATATATACACATCCTCCTCTCCACAATACCGGATGAACCAACAGCCCGACATGAAGTGCAGACGAGGACAGCGGAATCAAATTCCCTTATACACCAAATGGGACAACAGCTGGGATAGAAGCACATACAACAGTGGTAATGTGAAGCACCCCAGACTGAGGAAATCAGAAGGACCACGGTGGTGCTGCAGCATGAAGGCAGCCACATGGCTGAAACGAGTAAAAGAGTATACGTGTATATAATACAAATATAAACGTGTGTGTGTGTTTGTGTGTGTGTGTGTGTGTGTGTGTACACACATATACACATACACACACATGCACATATTAGTTGTGGATCTTTATTGTTGTGAGTTCAAATTCGGCTTAAGTCAATTTTGCTTTTCATTCAGTAGTCATGAAAAAAGTACCAGTTTTGGGGTGAATCATATCGATTTAACCCCGTCTCATGAAAGCTGTTGTCCATGTGTCTAGAACAGATGCAGATATTATTAAGCTGACAAGCCGACTGAATCATTAGCATACCGGATAAAATGCTCAACAGCATTTCTTACGGTTTTACGTCCTGAATTAAAATTCCGCCGAGATCGACTTTTCCTTTTATCCTTTCGAGATCGATAAAATAGATACAAACTGGGGTCGATGAAATCAACCACCCTGCTCCCAAATTTCATGCCTCCTAGTAGGAGGTTACAAATATTAAAGTAAGAATGTAAAATGTAATTATTTTTAAGGTATTTATGTTCAGTAGAATATATTTAATAATACATAACCTACAAAAAGTACTATCTTTTAATGCAAAACCCAGACTTCCCCATAAGGAATCTTCAACCTTAACCTTAGTGTTATCAATAATGTCCCTTCTGTGTGACCTTCTGGAAGACGTCTGCGTTTTGCATTAAGAAATAGCATTTTTTTGTTGGTTATGTATTACTAAATATATTATAATACTAATAATTTTTTTTAAATAATAACATTTTAAATTTTTACTTTTATATTTATAATTATATTTTAACTGTAGGCACAGGCTTAACTGTATGGTAAGAAGTTCGCTTTGTAACCACGTTGTTTTCAGGTTCAGTCCCACTGGGTGGCCTCTTGGGCAAGTGTCTTCTACTATAGCCTCGAACCTTTTCAGTGGATTTGGTAGGCGGAACTGAAAGAAGCCCGTAGTGTGTATGTGTGTGTGTGTGTGTGTGTGTGTTCACCACCATCACCAGCACCATCACCAGCACCAACACCAGCACCACCAGCGCTTGACATCTGGTATTGGTTTATTTCTCTCCGTAACTTAGCGGCTCGGCAAAACTGACTGATAAAATAAGTATCAGATTGTGGTCGATTTGTTCTAGTAATAATACTTCAAGGCGATGCCTCAGCATGGTCACAGGCCAGTGATTGAAACACGTGAAAGACAAAAATAAGTAGTTTTGCAGTATATTTAATGAATGTATTTTTAATATCGATTTCAAATTTTGGAACAAGGACAGCAAGTTCGGGGCAGTGAGGAAGTCGATCACATCGACCCCAGTCTTCGACTACTACTTATTTTATCGACCCCGAAAGGACGAGAGGAAAAAGTCGACCTCGTCGGTTTTGAACTTGAAACGTAAAGACCAACGAAATGCTGCTAAGCATTTTGCCCGGTGTGCTGACAATCTTGCCAGCTCACCGCCATATAAATATATTTTTAATAACGCCATATTAAAGATTCCACTTAATTCACTGTGGCCTTCTGCTTTAAAAGGCTTCTTTGACTTCCTTTATTAACATATGCTTATCTTCCCAGATTTTGTAGTAATTAACATGCAATTAATTAAACACGACGACAGACACACACACACGCATGCGCGTGCATACAGTTATGTCTGTGTTATATGGACTGTTAGATATGTAATTCGTCTGACGTTCCGTGTGTCATGTGGTTCGTCTGAGTTCATTGTTTCATTGTTGTTGTCTTGTGGGACTGTCGTAGTAAAATGTCATTGATATATATATGGCGGACATGACTTTTGTTTATTCATAACGAACATTGGGTGAGTGCGTTCTTTGTATGTAATTGAACAATAAATGTAATAATTAAATTGTATAACTCGTTGTGTTATCTCTACGAGTCATCCGAGGGAAACATAACAGAGTTTATTGGCGTCGCCGGTAGGATACATGCTTACTTTACCGTAAAATTATTCATCGTAATAACAATGGCTGAAAAACAGACAGTAGAACTTATTAAATTGTTTAGGGAACAAATGGACAAGCAAATGCAACAACATCAGAGAGATATGGACGCTCTGTTAAAACTGTTTGGTGCTCGACAAGTTGAAGGCGATTCTAGTGGCTATTTTTCAGCTGCTTCAACAACAGTGTCGATTCCACCATTTACTGCATTTGATTCAGCGACAGAACTATGGCCTGATTACTGGTCAAGATTCCGTACGTTTGTGGCTGCTAATGCTGTACCTGAAAAACGCATGGCACAAGTGTTCCTGACCAATCAGACTGCTACTGTTTACAAACTACTTGCTAATCTGGCTACCCAACAAAATCCGCCTAAAGATATCAACAACTTGATAATGGACGAAATCGTTGACTTCATGAAGGAACAGTTCGACCCTAAACTTTTCATTGTGAGAGAGCGTTTCAAGTTTTGGAGTGATATGCAGCGGAAGCCAGGCGAAACTCTCCAGGAGCTGGCAGCACGTATACGCCAGGATGCAGCTACCTGTGATTTTCCAGCGATCACCAACCCACAGGATGAAGCTCTGAGACAGAGATTCATATGTTCGGTTAACAATGAAGCGGTTCTGAAGGCGCTTTTTAAGATAAAAGACTCAGAACTAGATTTTGCCCGTGCTGTCCAGGTTGCCATTGAGACTGAAGACGCAGCAAAGGTTGCAAAAGAAACTGTATACGGTTCCAAAACCAAGCAGGTGTACAAGGTCCAGCAGAACAGGAATAAGAGTCCTCAAAAGAAACATCAGCAGTCTTATTCCACAAACCAGGAGAAATGCTACCGATGTGGAAAGGCCCACAAAGCAACAGACTGTCCTTTCAGGGAAACCAAATGTCATTTTTGTGACAAAAAGGGTCATTTGCAAGCGGTGTGTAGGAAAAAACATCAGCAACGCAATGGTCATTCACAAACTCCCGTGAAAAGAATCACAAAAGCTGAGCTAGTCAAGGCGATCCTAGGTGAAGTTTCCCGAGACACTCACAGTTTAATTGTGCCAGTAACAATCCAGAACAGACTGTTCACAATGGAATTGGACACTGCTACTACAGGCAATTTTGTTTCCTTGTCAGTCTGGAAACAACTTGGAAGACCAAAGCTGCAAGATGTCAAGCATCGCTATGAATCTGCCAGCAAGCACAACCTGCCTGTTCTAGGAACTTTCATGGGCCAAACCAAGGATCCAACAACTGGTAAGCAGGATCTTATACCTTACATAGTCACCAAGATCTCTGATCTTAATTTGCTGGGTCGGAATGCTATCCAGACTCTGGGAATTTCCGTAGACACTGCTCTAGGTTTGAAAAGCATAGACAGCCAAGCTAAGAGGGAAGGTGCAGAAGGGATATACCCAAAGACCTCAAGTGAGCCCTATGTTTCCCTGCAGCAAGATTGTCACAACATGTGTGATGAATTTCCAGATCTTTTCAAGCAAGAATTGGGATGTCTCAAGAACTTTGAACTGGAAGTGAAGTTCAAATCGGACGCAACACCAGTCTTTCACAAGGCACGTCCGGTCCCATTTGCTCTTCGTGATGACCTGGCCAAAGGTTACGAAGAAGGCATCGCCAAGGGAATCTGGAAGCCTGTTCAATTCAATGAATACGGAACGCCAGTGGTACCGATTCGTAAAGCACACGCTTCAAGCAACCTGAAGCCCAAACTACGGATTTGTGGTGACTACTCTGTGGGAATTAATGACTAACTTGCTGATCACCGTCATCCAATGCCACTCCCTGCTGAACTGATGCAGAAACTCGGAGGTGGATTCGGATATACAAAGATAGACCTTGCTGATGCCTATAATCAGATCAAGCTGGCTCCAGAAAGTCAACGCAGACTCGCACTCAGCACTCACCGTGGAGTACTCCTGCAACAACGACTCCCTTTCGGAATCAAGTCAGCACCTAGTTACTTTCAGGAGATCATGGAAAACCTGACCCATGATCTACCTGGAGTGGCCGTCTTCCAGGATGACATGCTCATCAGTGGGAAAGATGCAAACAGTCACTTAAACAACCTAAAGTGTCTGCTCACACGTCTAAGCGACAATGGACTCAGATGTCGTCGTGAAAAGTGCCAGTTTGCACTACCCAGTGTAGAATACCTTGGACACATTTTGTCGGCTGAAGGGATCACTAAGGGATCCAAAGTCGAAGCAGTCTTAAAGATGCCATCTCCAACGAACGAATCAAGCTTGAAATCTTTCCTAGGTTCAGTTCAGTTTTATGGAAAGTTTATCCCAAACCTAGCCAGTATAGCAGAGCCACTCTATTGCCTTACGAAAAAGTCAACTATTTGGAAGTGGGGAGATGAGGAACAGTCAGTTTTTGATCACTTGAAAAATGTACTTTCATCAAGTCAAGTTCTGATACACTTCGATCCAAACAAAACTTTGGGACTGGCTTGTGACGCATCAAACGTTGGTATTGGAGCAGTCCTGTTTCACCGCTATCCTGATGGAAGCGAGCGCCCAATATCCAATATGTCCAAGACTCTCACTTCTGCACAGCGTAACTACAGTCAAATTCAAAAGGAAGCCCTAGCTATCATATTTGGCTTGCAGAAGTTTTACCAATATTTGTACGGTCGTAAATTCGTACTCGTGACTGACCACAAGCCACTGACATCACTATTCAGTCCGAGGAAAGGAACGCCACTTCTCGCTGCTAACAGACTAGCACGATGGGCCCTGTGGCTGAACCAGTTTGACTACACCATTGAATATCGGAAATCAGCAGATCATGGCAATGCTGATGCCCTCAGTCGCTTGCCATTCGGTGATGACAACGACTTTGACAGAAAGGAAAATGGTGAAGACATAGACATGGTGTGTGCCATCAAAGCTCTTAGTATTCAAGTCCAACCTGTGGATGCTAACGTCCTCCGTCAAGAGTCAGGGAAAGATCCAGTGATATCTACAGTGATGCGCTACGTCCGTGAAGGCTGGCCACCAAAGAACATGGAGATCAATGACGAAGTCAACAAGTTCCGTAAGTTATCAAACTCACTTAGTATCTGTCATGGATGCCTTATACATGGATCTAGAGTTGTGATTCCACATAGCTTGCAGCCAAAGATCCTCAATCTTCTGCATCTTGGACATTTTGGCATGGAACGCATGAAACAACTAGCAAGAACTGCTGTTTATTGGCCTGGTATCGATGCTGCTATAGAGATAGCCAGTCGACGATGTGATTCATGTAACGAACATCAAAGGCAGCCATCTAAGCCTCCAGTTCACCCATGGATGTTACCAGAAAAGCCGTGGAGCCGCTTACATCTGGACCATGCAATAAATTTTATGGGTAGAGATTGGCTGGTGATCACAGATGCTTATTCCAAGTACCCATGCATTCATCCTACTTCCTCCACGTCCTCCAAAGCCACTTTAAATCTGCTTGAGGAAGACTTTGCGCACTTCGGATTTCCTCACACACTGGTCACCGATAATGCACCAACTTTTACGTCTGAGGAGTTCCAGAGCTGGTGCAAAGAACGCGGGATCACACACCTGACAGGGGCACCTTACCACCCAGCTACCAACGGAGCAGCGGAACGTTTGGTGCAGACCTTCAAACAAGCTCTGAGGAAGTCTTCTCTTCCGCCAACACGAGCACTTCAAGAATTCTTGATGCAGTACCGGAGAACACCAACATCCTGTGGATTCTCTCCAAGTGAACTTTTGAATAACCGGCAGATACGAACAAGGATTGATTCTCTGCTGCCATCGCCAACACACGTTGCTCAAGGCAAACAGTCTAAGGAAGCACATAAGTCTCAGGTGACTCCAAGCTCGGCTGATGTCGCTAAAGTTACCAGGCAGTACAAGGCCGGAGATCCTGTGTATGCACTATACTATGGACCTCGCCGAGACAAAGATCCCCGATGGGTACCAGCAATCATTAAGAAGTCATTGGGTACTCGCTGCTTTAACGTGAAGGTCATACCTCATGGCCCGATGTGGAGACGACACTGGGAACAGCTGCGACCGCGGTACACAACTGAGGAAGACAATGAACCTGGTGATGCAGAAAACACTGTATTTGAATTTGCAACAGATCACCCGATGGAGATCTCGGAAACTGTGCCACTAACACAAAGACAAACCAGACCCAAGACCATGTTACCCGTTCCAGAGTATGGACCAGACAACTCAAGACGGTCCAAGAGAACCCGTAAAACCCAATAGAGACTTTGCTGTTGATACTTCTTGTGTAGCATCAATTTCAGTGGGGAGGTGTTATATGGACTGTTAGATATGTAATTCGTCTGACGTTCCGTGTGTCATGTGGTTCGTCTGAGTTCATTGTTTCATTGTTGTTGTCTTGTGGGACTGTCGTAGTAAAATGTCATTGATATATATATGGCGGACATGACTTTTGTTTATTCATAACGAACATTGGGTGAGTGCGTTCTTTGTATGTAATTGAACAATAAATGTAATAATTAAATTGTATAACTCGTTGTGTTATCTCTACGAGTCATCCGAGGGAAACATAACAGTCTGTGTGCATATACATGCATGTTGTTCTGGCTTGGCCAAGGCTGAGTATATTTGTTACAATGTGGTCAATTGTATCTTGGTATTTACTATCCACTTAACCAATCTCTCTTTTCATATACTCTTTTACTCTTTAACTTGTTTCAGTCATCTGACTGCGGCCATGCTGGAGCACCGCCTTTAGTCGAGCAAATCGACCCCAGGACTTATTCTTTGGAAGCCTAGTACTTATTCTATCGGTCTCTTTTGCCGAACTGCTAAGTTACGGGGACGTAAACACACCAACATCGGTTGTCAAGCGATGTTGGGGGGACAAACACAGACACACAAACACATACATATATATATATATACATATATACGACGGGCTTCTTTCAGTTTCCATCTACCAAATCCACTCACAAGGCTTTGGTCGGCCCGAGGCTATAGTAGAAGACACTTGCCCAAGGTGCCACGCAGTGAGACTCAACCCAGAACCATGTGGCTGGTAAGCAAGCTACTTACCACACAGCCACTCCTGCGCCTATGTTTATATCTTAAACTAGTTTCCTGTCGTTTATCTCTGGTCTTGTGCAAAATGAAGGTTTATAAACCCCCGCTGTTTCTGCCTTTTGGAGCAGAACTTACCCGAGACATGAAATTATTTTTTCTTCATATTTACCAGTCTTGTCACGAAGGAGGAATATTCCTGTTTTCACCGAGTAACATCCTAGATGTTGCTGCTGCTATTATTGCTGTTGTTGTTATGGTTATTTTGTCCCAGACTAATTCTCATTTAACAGACCTATGAAGAAAGGCCTCCAACCACGACAAACCCGTCTTAATTTTAGTCAACAATGTAATCACGACGACGTTATATATTTTATCAAAGATGATTGGACGTGGGTTGAGAGGAAATTTGGTTGCCTTTTCTATTATCCTGATATATTTGATAATGTCATGTTTTCTTTCCTTTCTCAGTTGTTAATATTGTCTCATATTCAGCTGTGTCCACATTCCAGTCCATGCTTCTTTATCAATAAAAACAATTTTTCTTCCGCCGTTCTGTATTCTTGCCACCCTCTGCGATAAACTTCTATAATTATTTCATTTATGAACCTTCTTCTCTCGACTTTAGCTGTGTTTTGTTATAAACAGACGAGTCCCGCCCTTCTTCATTACATTATTAAATATATAAACATTATCTGCATAAGATTTGGAGTGGTTTCTTTAAATATTTTCGTATTTTACCTCGTTTTCATGTTTCTTTCAGAATTGCTTTTATTCAATTATACAAATTTTAGCTTATTATTTTGGAAGCTTGGGTGTTTAGATAGCAATATACTAATTAGGATTTATTTTATGAATCTATTCAGTTGTTAATAATTAAATGATTAGCTTAACGTATCACTGTATTTTATACATTTCTTCATAATGCATTGTCACATGTGTGTGTGTGTGTGTGTGTGTGTGTGTGTGTGTGTGTGTGTGTGTGTGTGTGTGTGTGTGTCTATACGCACACAGCACACTCATATATATGCAAGTGAGTTGTATATTTGGTGACGGTCAAACTCTGTGAGTGTAACACACAGACACACACACACACACACACACACGCAGACATACATACATACATACATTTGTACCTTGAGTGTGAATTCTCGTTTATACCTATCGTCATAGGTTATGTACCAACAAATTTGCACAAAACCTTTAAATACTCGGTTTCTTGGAAAAGAGCAAAAGAAACTGACGCGGATTCTCCAAATCCAATCTATTAGAGGCACAGTGAAGATTTGCGAGACATTCCAGAAATTATCCCCCTGAGATTCTTATGTGGATAGATACCCACCAACTAAGCCAACTCTTAACTCAAAAAGTGTTGTTGCTTTATTAGCAACCGGCTTGAACTCTCTCAAGAAGTTAGATTAAACTCAAAGAAAAAATCATACATGCAGAAATATATTTGCATAATCTCCATCATAAAGATTTCGGTAACCAGGGGAAACAACCAGGGGAAGACATATTTTGCAGCTACACGCTTTTCTCGGCAAACCATAGTTCGTCCTGAGTAAAAAAGTAGCGAAGAAAGACTCACCAAGGAAATATAATACAATATTGTACATGAATAAATGTGAAAATTTTATATTCTCAAATCACCTCTAATAATTTAAAATTATTTATTTCACTTTCAGAACTTCCGTTTGTTTCTATTGTATAAACTAGTTGTCGTCTGCTTTGGCAGACGATTACTTGTTTTACTAGTTTTCTCAGAAACGAAGCTACTTCATATTC
Organism: Octopus bimaculoides; assembly: GCF_046866305.1. Lineage (NCBI taxonomy): Eukaryota > Metazoa > Mollusca > Cephalopoda > Octopoda > Octopodidae > Octopus > Octopus bimaculoides. The sequence goes on along the minus strand of NC_142948.1, from coordinate 19,806,139 downwards.
TCAAAAGTCGTTTGTCTTTCTCTGTCTATTTTCACAGGTTGCCAGCATTTCAGTCAGATGTTGTGGAGAAGTACAACGGAGTTTGGTGTGGGGCTTGTTAAAATGAAGAATAAGAACCAATATGTTGTAGTTATACAATACCGTCCTCCTGGTAACAACAATTTACCAGGAGAATTTCGAAAAAACATACCACCGCCTAAATAACTCTGGGTATGTTTGTGTGTATGTATGTGTGAATGAGTGAGCGAGTGAGTGAGTAAGTGTGTGTGTGTGTGTGTGTGTGAGATATATATATATATAGAGAGAGAAAGAGAGAGACATACAGTCAGACAGTCAGACAGTCAGATAAAGAGAAATAAGCGTGTGTTGATACGTGAAACGGACAAAATATATTGCAATGTTTGGTTTTGTCTCTTTACAATCTAAGTTCAAATCCCATCGAAGTCTTTACTTTGCCTTTTACCCCCTTGAGGGCCCCTACAATAAAGTACAAGTCAAATAAACGAGCCATTTTATCGTCTGTCATTTTCTACCAAAGTTTGTGGCCTTATGCCGAAGCTCTCTATCTGTCTCCTTTCTTTCTTTCTTTCTTTCTTTCTTTCTCTCTCTCTCTCTCTCTCTCTCTCTCTCTCTCTCTCTCTCTCTCTCTCTCTCCACACACTCACATACACAAACGCATATACATATATATATGTATGTATGTATGTATGTATGTTATCAATCAGTTTCATTTCTGTATTTCTTGTCCATAGAGAAAGAGCCGGACTCTAACATAGATTCAAGGCTCCTTCATTGGAACTTTTATCAACATCATCTAGGTATTTGTGCATATGTGTGTGTGTGCAGTATTTGGTGTTAGTGTATGCGCAGATTTGTATGCTTGTTTTATGGATGCGTTTTTATGTCTAGATGCATGCATATGTATTTATGTGCTAAATTTTTGGAAAGTTTTACATATCTTTACAGTTCTATTGATGGCTTGAATCTGTAGTCTTCTAATCAGCCTTTTTCTTTCAGGTTTTGAGAACCCTAATTTTTCCAGGCTTTTGTTGAGGCAGTTTGTTACATATCCCAATGCCCCAACAATCACGGGTATGAATCTGAACTTGTAGTATGTATGTATGTATGTATGTATGTATGTATGTATCAGTGTGTGTGTGTGTGTATGTATATATATATATATATATATATATATATATATATATATATATATATATATATATATATATATATATATATGCATGTATGTATGTATGTATGTATAACGAATTAAAAGCAGCGCTAGTGGTGTAAACATTATTGATCACACATATTCAATGTATGTATTTTTAATCATATATATATATATATTTATATAAATAAGGATAAGATCGGTATTTAAAATATTGATCTTATCAAGTGGTCAGCATGGGAATAAAAACCATCAAAGGTAATAATTATTTTAAGATCAATATTTTAAATACCGATCTTATCCTTATTTATATAAATTATCTTATTATTTTTACTGGTTTATTTGGTCTTCGTCTTCGCTAATCGTGCCATGCGGACATTTATTGTGGTTTTGGAGTCAGGATTTTGACTGCTATTTTTTCAGCGTGGTGGTATCTCTTTAAGCTAGTCGTGTGCATAGGTGCATATATATGTATGTATACGTTCGTATATGTAAGTATACTGTTTATATTCATGTATTTGTATTTTTGTACTTGAGTATATTTCACTGATGAAGGCAGAGCATTTATGCAAAGCCAGAAATCCAGGATTTGAAATTATCTTATTATTTTTACTGGTTTATTTGGTCTTCGTCTTACTGGTTTATTTGGTCTTCGCTAATCGTGCCTTGCGGACATTTATTGTGGTTTTGGAGTCAGGATTTTGACTGCTATTTTTTCAGCGTGGTGGTATCTCTCGATACCCTGTATTATAATTTTAAATAATTATATATATATATATATATATATATATATATGTATATATATGTATGTGGGAGAATATACAAATAATAACAACAGACGAGGACAGGTGGTGTAAATAACAAAAGTATATATTAGTATGACGCTCGGGAATACGGAAAGTCTTTGACGTTTCGAGCTACGCTCTTCAACAGAAAGAATACGGAGACAAGGAGAAAAACACGGAGAAAAAAAATTGAATAGTGTTCAGTCAACGGTCAAATATGTATTATATACATATATATATATATATATATGTATATATATATATATATATATATATATATATATATATATATATACACACATGCATACATACATACATACATACATACATACATATATATACACAGATAGATAAATACACACGCACACACATACATATTTGCATGCGTGTGTCACATCTGAATGCCTCTTAATGAAAGATAATATAAATTTTTTTAAAATTTTGCTTTAACAACTTTGCTACTGGTCTACCGATATTTCATGTGAATTACACTGGTTTACGTTTTACAATAAAACAGACTTTACGCAGCTTTAACAGGTTTTTGAAATAATCTACAATTGATTAAGTATTATTGTTTTTTCAGAGATCAAAAGTATTACATATAATGTGTGTGAGCATGTGTGTGTGTGTGTGTGTGTGTGTGTGTGTGTGCGTGTGTGTGTGTGTGTGTGTGTGCAGGAGGAATGTGTGAAAAGATGTTCAATGAAATTTTCAAATGAAGACTTAAATTATCAAAGACAAAAACCAATTATTGAATATTAAAACACACACATACACATACAATATACGCACATAAACACACACATATATATGCATATATTGTCGTTTACACTCCGTAGCTATCAACTCGTAGCCAACCATGATCATCTCTGGCAAATTATCGTATCCAAGATGTTAAAGACATATACATGCATAGGTACATACGTGTGTGTGTTACCTACCTACCTACCTACCTAACTACCTATATACATACATACATACATACATACATACATACATACATACATACATACATACGTACGTACATACATATGGTGGACTCTCCCGTCGCAAACAGCGTATGAGCGTTCAACTTTTATACCGAACGACCTGCACAAATGAATTGTTTAAAGTGATCAGATGTATGTGACGTACATTATCTCGCTCCCTCCATCAGATCGATGTTGCCTGATTAATGCGAGATGAAGTGTTTTGCTCAAGAACACAACGCCGCACCAACCGATCTGGCAATTGAAACCAGGACCTCGCAATCATGAGTGCAAAACCCTAGCCACTAATTTAGGCGCAGACTTTGCTGTGTGGTAAGAAGCTTGCACCTCAACCACATAGTTCCGAGCTCCACTACGTGGCACATTGGCACCACTATAGCCTCGGGCCGACCGATGCCTTGTAAGTAAATTTGGCAGACGGAAACTGAAAGAAACCTGGCGTATGTATGTATGCATGCATGCACGCATACATACATATGTGCATCTTTGCGGTTGTGTTTGTCCCACCATTGCCATCGCCATCGCCACCGCTTGACAAATAGTAGTGGTGTGTTTACATCCCCGTAACCTAGCGGTTTGGTAAAAGACTCCGATAGAAAAGAGACCAGGATTAAAATAAAATAATAAAATTGGTATTGGGGTCGATTCATTCGACTAAAAATTCTGGAAACGGTGCCTCAGCAAGGCCGCAGTCTAATGTCTGAAACAAGGGAATGATACAATATATATATATATATATATATATATATATGTGTGTGTGTGTGTGTGTGTGTGTGTGTGTGTGTGTGTGTGTGTGTGTGTGTGTGTGTGTTGTACTTGGGGATGGTCATATTGCCAGTTTTGCCAAAACACACGCACTGTATATTTGGTGTTAATTTGCTTCAGCTTTATATTACATTATATTACATTAATCCTATTTCGGCCAGAGTTCTTTCGTCACACTTCTGTGACCTCATCAGTGGTCCTTTGCTTTCTTCTTTCTTCTGTGTGTCTCACCTTGCTAACTATCAGCCATTTTGTATTTTGTATTCCTATTGTATGTGTCTACGCATGCGTATCCTTCAATGTGTCTATGTTTTTGTAAGTGCATGTGTGTGTATGGGGAATGTCTGTATCATCTATATTCTCTGTTAATACATGCTCATTTGTTTTTGTTTTTATTTATTTATTTGTTCATGTGTTTATATCTGCTTTTTTTTGTATTTAATTAATTTTGTTAACATATGTAGTATTTAATTCCATTTGTTTATCTATGTATTGTATTATATTTTGTTCATATTGTTATTGGTTTATGGGGAACGTATTGTCATATGTTGTGGTTTGTGGTTTGTTAGTGGTGTGTGTTAGTGTTCCATTCTAGTTTCCTATTCAGGCTAGGTTTATCTTCTATTATGTGTGTAGCTTCTGTAATTTGTCTAAGTGCTGCGTCTCTGCTGTGTGTGGATAAGATTTTAATTTCTATGTTGTTGATTGAGCCTCCATGTTCTTGCTCAGCGTGCTGGTACAGAACTGATGAGCTCTTCCCTTCCTTGAGTTCCCTCCAATGTTCATTTGCCCGCTCCCCTATGCTCCCTGCAGTTTCGCCTACATATGTTGTTGTCTTGTTACTGCATCGTCCCTCTGTACATCTTATACTATAGACCACATTTCTGGTTTTACAGTTCGTTTGTGGGCTAAATCTACATACGGTACAGTTCCTGTCAGTGCAGGGGGTTCTACTAAAAGGGTATGTTCTACTGATAAGGGATTTGATAGGGTTGCCTGGCCTTTCAACAACCTTAATTCTTAGCTGAAGTTTGTCTAGGGCCCTTCTAAAGCGGTACGCCAGTTCGCCTCTAGGGGTGGTGTCGACGAACATGACGCTCTGGTATTTGTGGCTATCATACTATGAGCTGGCCTTCCCTATTTTCTTCTTAATCCTTACAATGGTGTTCCTTGATTTGCTTCTATAGAGTGGGCAAATCCCATTCCTATCGTTACGTTTGATTGTTTCAAACTTCTTCATGGCTCCTTTGTATACTCTGATCTTTTCTTTATGGCTGTAACCTGAGAACTGCATGCGGTGAACGAAATGTTGTATATGTCTCTTTAATTCTGTAGGGTTGCACATGCAGGAGATATTTCGCATTACTCTGACGAGGTCTGCCATCAATATATTGAATTTGGCATTGTCCGCAATAGCCGAGTTCCGGTGGATCAGGTATTTGGAGGCTATAGGTTTTGTATAGTGTGAATGGAGGATTCGGGTTTTATTATTCTTAGTTTCTAGCCAGAGTTCAGTATCTAATACAGGTAATCTATGGTTAGGGTGTTTAGTAGGGTAGTCTATCGTAACTTTAATACTCTGGTGGATGGAGTTAGCTATTTGCTGGATGCTCTCCATAGTCTTAGTTTCTATTTCCATTTCAAGAGTACTCTCTTGTGGGGGTGTCTTTACCACTAAGTTGATATCGTCGACATATCGAGAGTACATATTCACGAGTATGGAGTTCTGTGTCAGGCGTTCCTTAAGCCTTCTGTCCCACCATACCATGAAGAGATTGGCCACATCACCGGCGATACTAACACCGATGGCTGCCCCCTCGTCCTGGGCATATAATTTGTTGTTAAATTTAAATGTGTGGCCTTTTAGGGTAACCTTTATACTAGCTCCTAGTGCATGTGCGATCATTTTCTTTACCTGTTGGATATTATATATATCTGACGCGACTCTATCTTTTTCCCCCTCTCGTTCTTCCTTCTATTACTACTATATCTCTCTCTTCCTCTCTTTCTCTCGTTGCTCACCTATTTTCTACTTCCTCCCCTTGTTTCTCCCTCTACCACTCTCTCTCTTCCTTACCCCTCGCTGGTCACATGTGTCCAGTTACTAATTCTTTTCTTCCTTGGCTATCGCCGAGCAAACATACGAACTTACTTCGTCCCGCTTCCAGTTCGTTGCTTCACAGCGTTCAACATACACATAATTTTTCACGTCTGGCCGTATAGCCTTTTCCGTTTGTTTTCCTGTCTTGTTTTCTGTCCACCACTACATTCCTCCATGGTACAAATTCAATTTGTGTATACAAATTTAATTTGTGG
>NC_142948.1:19787605-19799613 GCF_046866305.1 Octopus bimaculoides | reverse complement strand
GAGGAACATTCCTGCGTAGATATACAGATATTTATATATTAACAGAGTATACTTACACAGGGTACAAAGACACTGAAAATTAAGAGGAGAAGGTATGGGGGGGGGGCCCAGAATTACTTCATAATGTTGGCAGATGTAGTTTTCAAAAAGGCAAGGATATGCAACCAGTAGTGGAAGCATATAAATATTAGGTAAACTCAGCCTCTGTCTACGTAAGTCCAAATCGTTTGAATGTTACTTAGTGTTCTTTTTTTTATATATAGAACATCTCTGGATCTCATCTCTAGAATATGTATATCTATCTTTTATCCTTGACTGCGGCCAAGCTAGGGCACTGCCTTAAAGAAGTTTTAGTCAAATGAATCAACCCCAGTACTTATTTTTTATAAGACTGATACTTATTATGCTGGTCTCTTTTGCTGAACCACTAAGTTACAGAGATATAAACACACTAGCACTGTTTGTCAAGTGGTGGTGGGGGAACAAACACAGGCACAAAGACACAACACACCCACCCACTCTCACACACACACACACACACACACACACACATATAAGTTCTTTTACTCACTTCAGTCATGCAGCTGTGGTCATGCTGGAGCACCACCATGGTCATTTTGATTTCCTCAGTCTGGAATGTTTCAAATCACCACCTTTATATGTGCCTTTGTCCCAGCTGATGGCCCACTGGTGAATAAGGGAGTTTGATTCCATTGTCCTTGAAGGGCTTCTTTCAGTTTCCATCTACCAAATCACAAGGCTTTGGTTGGCCCAAGACTATAGCAAAAGACACTTGCCCAAGGTACCACGCAGCTATGCCTATATATATATGTGTATATGAATATGCATGTGTGTGTGTGTGTGTGTGTGTGTGTGTGTGTGTAAATATATGTATATGATAATTTTATGCGCTTGTATGTGTAGAATGAGTGAAAAGAGGCAGGGGAAATAGCATAATGTACACAATGTCAGTTAAATTTCTTAATACATTGTCTTCTATTCTAGTATTTTTTTTTATAAAGACACACATTGACAATATACCTCAACACTACACCACCCGACCATCACTACTTTAACCCTTTAGCATTTAAACTGGCCATACCCAGCCCAAATATTCTATCTGCTTTATGTTCAAACAGGTCAGATCCAGCCAGTCACACCTACCCCACACTGTCATTCTAAAAATAAGCAATCACATCTTCAACATCTTGAATCTACAAGATAATACATGATTAATCTTTAAAAATTTGGATAAATTCCATGTGGGATAATGGTTAGGGTTTCTGGCTTTCACCTAGGCACCCCATGTTCAATTCCCAGCACAGGAACATTTTTATGTTTTATAGTATATTCATAAGGTCGTGCTGCATCATGGCCACAGTCTAATGACTGAAACAAGTAAAATATAAAAGCATTATATTTGATAATTTAATCTGAATGTGAAAGGGTTAAATGACATGCAAACAATATGCAAATGATATGCAAATGAACAAACTGAAGAAGAAGCTGTGTGATGGAGGAAGTTTGTTTCTCACCAAGATGGGTTCAGATTAAGTTCCTCTATGCATCACGTTGAGCAAAACACTTCTTCTACAATCCTGGACCAACCAAAGTGAATTTGGTGCAAGGAAACTGAAAGTAGCTCATCATATATAGGTGTGTGTGTGTGTGTGTTGACATTTGCAGTCTATGAAAGTTTCTTGTTAGAAGTGTTGTTGTTGTTGTGGTTGGTTCTACCAAGAAATCATCCATTGGTTTTGTACCTTCAAAGAAATGAAATATAAGACGTCTTACTTGGGAAAGAGATAAGGGTTAGCAAGAGGAGAGGGTGTCTAGCTGGAAAAAACAAATGCTTCAGTAATGTAGTCATCTAACCCATATTTGCATGACAAGAAAAAAATGGAAGTAAAAAGTGGGCAAACAAACAGATGTGAACAGACTGTTTAACAGAGGGAAGAGCTTTAAGCAACACTCCTCCTCTTCGTTGTCATCATTAACATCATCAGCGCCACCATCATCAGCATCGTCATTGTTGTCATCACCATCGTTGTCATCGTCATGGTGACTGTCATCATCATTATAATCATCATCCTCATCATCATCATCATCATTGTTATCTTCACCATTATCCTCCTCATCATCATCATCATCGTTGTCGCCATTGTCGTCATCATTATCGTCCTATCATCATCGTTGTCTTCGTCATTATAATCATCGTCATCGCTGTTGTCATTATCCTCCTCATCGTCATCATTATCATCATTGTTGTCGTCATCATCAACATCACCATCATCATCATCATCATCATCATCATCATCATCATCATCATCATCATCATCATCATCATACATAATATCAGGGTACATCTATAGCCGTGTAGTAATTGAATTTTTTTATGTAATCATATGATTCCAGGTTTGATTCTACTGCATGACCCTTCGGTTATCTCTCATTGTAGCCTTGTGATGACTAATGCTTTTTGAAAGGAATTTACTAAAGTTCATAGATTTCATGTATGCATGTATGTATTCATGTATGTGAGTGTAGCTAACCATGTGTCTGCCTCTGATTATATTTATTTGCGCAAAAGCTGGTCTGGTGTCAAAGAACATAACTCAGTAATTCAATAAAATATAAATCAATAAATCAATAAAATAAATTTCAGACAAAAATGTATTCTGGGTTCTAAATCTAAGATTACATTTGTTTTATTACACCAGTATTCCGAGCATTAACCATTTTCATTTTATCTTTTATCTTTAACCTGCTTCAGTCATTATACTGCAACCATGCTGGGGCACCACCTTGAAGAACTGCTAGTTCAATGAATCGGCCCAAGTACTTTTTTTCCAAAGCCTGGTACTTATTTTGTTGGTCTCTTTTGCTGAAGTGCTATGTTACAGAGATGTAAACACACCAATACCAGTTGTCAAGCAGTGATTGGGAAACCAACACAGACACAAACACATACACTCATATGTCCATACTCTTTTACTTGTTTCAGTCATTTGACTGCGGCTATGCTGGAGCACCGCCTTTAGTCGAGCAAATCGACCCCAGGACTTATTCTTTGTAAGCCTAGTACTTATTCTATCAGTCTCTATTGCCAAACCGCTAAGTTACGGGGACCTAAACACACCAGCATCGGTTGTCAAGCGATGTTGGTGGGGACAAACACAGACACACACACACACACACACACACACACACACACACACACACACACACACACATAAATATATATATATACGACGGTCTTCTTTCAGTTTCCGTCTACCAAATCCACTCACAAGGCTTTGGTTGGCCCGAGGCTATAGTAGAACACACTTGCCCAAGGTGCCACACAGTTCGACTGAACTCAGAACTATGTGGTTCGTAAGCAAGCTACTTACCACACAGCCGCTCCTGTGCCATATGTCTATATTCTTTTATTCTTTTATTCTTGTTTCAGTTATTTGACTGTGGCCATGCTAGAGCACTGCCTTAAAGGTTTTTTTTTAGTTGAAGAAATAGATCCCAGGACTTATTCTTTGTAAGCCTGGTACTTATTCTATTGGTCTCTTCTGCTGAACAGCTAAGTTATGGGGACTTAAACACACCAACATCAGTTATCAAGCGATGGTGGGGGGACAAACACAAAGACACACACATAAATGTATACCTACACACACACAGACACACACACACACACACACACACACACACATACACGCACGCAAACACACACTCACACACATATATATGACAGGCTTGTTTCAATTTTCATCTACCAAATCCACTCATAAGGATTTGGTCAGCCCAAGGCTATAACAGAAGACACTGATTTCCTTGCTTCAAGTATTACTTTAATAAATTCTGATAATAAACTCTGGGTCCGTAAGGACTCCCCAAACTCCTTCCATATCACCATGGGAGTCCCGGATTCAGCTCAGATAACAGACTTAGTGGGCATATATTTGCTTTCTTACATACAGGAGGAATTCCCAGATCTCAAAGGTGGCTTATACAGGGACGACGCGCTGTTCGTAGTTAAAAATCCCTCTAATAGGAAACTTGAACTCATCAAGAAAAACCTACATAAATTCTTCAAAAGATTTGGACTAGCCATTTCTATAGAAAATGAACACACCTCCATAAACTACTTAGACGCCAATTGCAGCCAAGCTACAGGACTCCATGAACCTTACATAAAGTCAAATACTAACCTAAAATACATAAACGCATCCAGTAACCACCCGCTATTCCTTAAGAGAGGCTTAGTACATAGTATAAGCAATAGGATATCACGCCTCTCCTCTAACCGAGATATTTTTAATAAGCATAAGGAAACCTATAACATCGCACTACATAAAGCAGGATTCAACCATAAAATTAAATTCATAGAACCCAATAACCATAAAAAAGACCCAAATAAAGGGAATCTAAACGCTAGCAACACACACTAATAATACACCAAACCCTGCTGCAAACCACACTAACAATATGAATGACACAGATAAACATAATATAAGTAATAGAAATACAAAAGATCCCAAAGCCAAACCACATAACACCAAAAATACCAGCAACAGTGTAAACACCAATACCAACAATACTACTAGGATTAATAAGGCTAATAACAAAACGAAGCAGAAATACAATAACAACCGGAACATAATAAAAAATAAACCATACACCGGGCCCACAAAAACCTAACAATACTAACACAGCAAAAACCGATAAGACACATATTAAAAATAAACCTAACTATAGAAATAAATTAGCCATAAAGACAAATTCACTAGCCTTCCCAGCTATGATGGTAGGTTTTATACCAGACATAGCCGTAATAACAATAAGAACAATAAGGATACGATCTGGCTAATTATTCCCTACAACATGAATCTCAAATCTAACATAGTCTGTTCATTAATGAACATAATAGATAAACATCTAAATGTAAATAATAAATACGCAGCAATATTTAAGAACAAAATCAGAATAGGCCACAGCCTGACATGCAACTTAGCTACCATCATAGCATCTATTAATAATAATAAATTAGACGCATTCTATACAGCTAAAAAGACCACGAACAACCAAACTAACAACCGTCCAACTAATAGAACTAACCCCAACCCTAATCCAACACCCCTTGTTAGGAGAGACACACACCAAAAAAAAAAAAACAACAGGGTCACACAACAACACACAGACATAGACACACCCCTTATAATATATGTAGCTGTAGAGATAGGAATAAATGTAATTTCTCCAATAGATGTAAGACCGAAAATGTAGTTTACCAATGCGACGTACACACAAACGGCCATATTAGATCTCATATTGGCGCTACGAAAAACCAAATACGCCTCAGATACAATGAGCACCAATCTAGCTTTAGAAATAGAAAAAAGGCAAATTCAACAGGACTTAGTAGTTATATCTGGGAATTAAAGGACAATAAGATAGAATATAAACTAAAGTGGAATATACTAAAAGCAGCAAATTCTTATAACCCAACTAACAGACGCTGTGACATCTGTCTAACTGAACGCCTCAAAATCCTAACGGCTAGAAAGCATCTTTTAAACAAACGATATGAAAATAAAAAATTTGTTTACACACTACAAAATATTCATTTTCTAAGTATAATTAAATATGTAATACATTCCACTTTCTAAGTATAATTAAATATGTAAAAAAGAATATTCCTTTTCTAAGTATAATTAAATATGTAAAAAAGAATTTTCCTTTTCTAAGTATAATTAATTATAATTAAATATTAATAAGGTCAGAGTTAGCTCCCTCTTCACCAAAACTTAGAGTTACTCCCCTTTACTAACACCGCCGGTGCTAAAGGTAAAAGGCACACGCCTGAATTCTAAAAACAACCACGTGCGAAATGCGTTTGATCAAGATTGGAACTACGACTACGAGCTTGAACAGCACCCACCCTACCTCTCCCTTGCAGAAAGATTATTAACACAACTTCAACTAAAATGTAAGACTAACTTTACCTAACTCTATTCTTATACCACTATATGCATTACTATATCCACTAACTGTTTCTCCTGCATCTCTCACACCATGAACTTTAACATACTTCTCAACATTCTGAAGAGATCTACCAAACCATTTGGCGCATCGAAACGATCGTAAATGACTCATTATATAATCTCCACATAATTAAATCAATGGCTAACTAGCCCAATTGACTTGCTTCTTCTTATGTTTGTTTCTCCATTCTCCACATAATTATAATTATAAACTGCGGGTTAAACAATAAATTACCTACCTCTGGATACCTTCTAGCGAAGACGGTACCCACACAAGGATTTCCAGGAGTGCCTTCGGATTTAACTATCCCCTGGTTGCTTAGATACTTCAGACTACCCCTGAAATATTGAAGCAATCCTATCATTTACCTATATATATATATATATATATATATATATATATATATATATATATATATATATATATATGTATATATATATATGATGGGCTTCTTTTTAGTTTCGCTCTACTAAATTCATTTGCAAAGCTTTGGTCAGCCTGAGGCTATCGTAGAAGACACTTGCCTAAGGTGCCATGCAATGAGACTGAACCTGGAACTATGTAGTTGTGATGCAAGCTTCTCACCACACAGCCATACCTGCACCGATTTTCAGCAATTATTTTCAAGACTAGTTTATTCAGTATGTCGATGTATTTTGAAGGTATTTACCTGAAATTTGAAAATGATTTAACTACTGTTTCTAGCAGACTGAGTGACTTGATTTTTTTTTGTTCTTTTTTTGTTGGTTTTCTTTTCCCCCCACATGATATTTATATTAGGAGGCCATGCAATCTTCTGTACTACTTCTTTCTGTACTTGTGTCCTTCTATCAATACAGGGAATCAATCTGTCATCATAGCATGGTTGTAATGATTGATTTTTCTAGATGTGTTTTAAACAAAATGTCTGCTTTGCTCTGGTGTCTCTGTTATTCAATATTATTATTATGGTGCAATGCCATAAGGTCACTGGTGGAGTTTGTTATTTAATGTTATTACGACAATTGGTGATGTCAAAAGGTCACAGTTGGAATCAATCTTTTGACTTTACGATTACAACCACAGTGATGGTCTTAATGTCACCAATACAATTTGTGATTTGATGTTATTATTACAGTAGGAGGTCATAAAGTCACTGTCACCTTCTATTATATGATATTCTAAAACACAGAGTGATGTTGTAAGATCATTTTTTAAAGTCTTTATTTGATGTTATTTCTTTAGTTTCATGTCATAAATTCATTCTTATAATCTGCAACCTTTTGTTATTATTACAAGCTATGATGTCATAAATTCTCTGTTGCTACTTGCTTATATAATAATATAACCCCTTTGATGTCTAGACGCCAGTGATACAAGCTGTTATTTGATGTTATTTTAACAGTTTGTGATGTCAAAGTTTTTTTCAGCAATCTTCAAGTTACTATTACAGTGTGTGATATCATAAGACCAGTATTGCAACATATTATTGTAATGTGATGTCATAAGACCAGTATTGCAACATGTTATCATAGTGTGATGTCATAAGACCAGTATTGCAACATGTTATCATAGTGTGATGTCATAAGACCAGTATTGCAACATATTATTGTAATGTGATGTCATAAGACCAGTATTGCAACATGTTACCATAGTGTGATGTCATAAGACCAGTATTGCAACATATTATTGTAATGTGATGTCATAAGACCAGTATTGCAACATGTTATCGTAGTGTGATGCCATAAGACTAATATTGCAACATATTATTGTAATGTGATGTCATAAGACCAGTATTGCAACATGTTATCATAGTGTGATGCCATAAGACTAGTATTGCAACATATTATTGTAATGTGATGTCATAAGACCAGTATTGCAACATGTTATCATAGTGTGATGTCATAAGACCAGTATTGCAACATATTATTGTAATGTGATGTCATAAGACCAGTATTGCAACATGTTATCATAGTGTGATGTCATAAGACCACTATTGCAACATATTATTGTAATGTGATGTCATAAGACCAGTATTGCAACATGTTATCGTAGTGTGATGCCATAAGACTAGTATTGCAACATATTATTGTAATGCAATGTCATACGGTGATTCTTAGGATATATTTAGTTTACATTACCACAATATAATGTGACAAGGTTACTGTTGCAATGATATTTAATGTTATTTACACAGTGGACGAAGTAATAAGACCAGTGTTACAGTCGTTTACCACAGTGTAATGCCAAAGATCCCTATTTGAGATATTGATGTTATGATGCCATAAAATCAAGGCTACAATCTGTTTTTTCATATTGTCCCAATACAAGATATCTGAAAGTCACCATATGACATATTTACAGTACTACTCATTTACTTGTTCTCTAAAATGTTTTACTATCAATATTCATTTTCTAGTTTACTTTTGTAAGGTCGAGAGTTTCTTTACAAATAATGCTTTTATTTATTTTATGCCTCTTCTAGAGTATAGTACAATCATCTTGAAACTGGTTCAAACTCTGGCATAATGATTCTATAGGCTTGTGAGAGACCTAAATCACACACATTGGACAATTCTTTACCTCCTCTCTGAACCTTCCCTCTTTCCTCTTTCTGACAAAGAGCTATGCTCAAGACATCACATCCCATATTTTTACCATCTCAAACTGATCATCAACCTAATATATTCACTGTGTACACCCTTTTGACTTTTTCTGTTTGTTTTTCTGTTTGTTTTTATATTTGATTTGCCTCCCTCCCTACCTACCTACATAATACATACATGCATACATACATACATACATACGAACATACGTACATATGTACATACATACATATGTACATACATACATACATACATACATACATACATACATACATACATTGTTATTAATCAAAGTACGTGGAGGAATAGAAGAAATGAAGTCGAAAATGCATGGGGGATATATTAGAATTAATTAGAATTTAATTATACTTTAAAATATAAGAATACACTTGACTGGTTTCACAATATATTAAGCATATACCTGTCTGTATGTACAAATGTTTATATGTTTGCATGTGTGTGTTCGCTGGGGTACCATAGATATCAGCTTCTGAATCTCATGCATAACATATTGGTCAACCTAACGCTATAGTAGAAATCTCTTACTCAAAATGCCACACAACAAATTCAACCCCGACACTACCTGGTAACAAGATAAACTTCTTAACAATACATTTTGTACAACTTTGAAAGAATTAGGATATTTATTGTTTTCAAAATTTCTATTGAAATCATTTTCTGTTTTATTAGCATTACAGGTTCAGGCATGGATGTGTGGTAAGGAGTTTGCTTCTCAGCCACATGGTTCCAGGTTCAGTCCCACTGAATGGCACATTGAGCCAGTGTCTTCTACTATAGCCTTTGGACAACCAAAGCCTTGTGAGTGGATTTGGTTGAGAGAAACTGAAAGAAGCCCACCACATGTGTGTGTATGTATATATATATATATATATATATATATATATATATATATATATATATATATATATGGGAGAATATACAAAAAATAACAACAGACGAGGACAGGTGGTGTAAATAACAAAAGTATATATTAGTATGACGCTCGGGAATACGGAAAGTCTTTGACGTTTCGAGCTACGCTCTTCAACAGAAAGAATACGGAGACAAGGAGAAAAACACGGAGAAAAAAAATTGAATAGTGTTCAGTCAACGGTCAATCATAATAATGGCCGATCATAACAATGACTGACCGGAAGTTAGAAATTCTTATTTCAGGAGAGCTAAGAAAGGGGGAGATAACAAACGGTGATCGGGAACGAGGGGCTGTGTGTGGGAGGTAGACTGCTGGTGATCTTGACGTATGTAGTGTGAAAATGGGGGAAGGGAGAAAGGGAGAAAGTAGTTGGTCAGTTGTAGTGTGTGCGTGGTGTGATGCGAGGGTATTGGTGTGGTGTGCGTGGTGTGATGCGAGGGTATTGGTGTGGTGTGATGTGAGGGTGTTGGGAGGTGGGGAAGGCATGGGTGGAGTGTGGGGTAGAGGTAGGGGTATGTGGGTAGGGTGGGGTATGTGGGTAGGGGTGGGTGGTGGGTGTAAGGAATTGGATGGGGTGGAGTGGGAAGGTAGAGTAGGAGTGTGTTGGGGTGTGGTGGGATGAGCTTATGAGGGGGTGTTGACGAGGAGGGAGAAGGGGAAGGTGGATGTAAGAGAGGGGGAAGATGGGTATGGGAGGGGAGAGGAAGAGAGGAGAGAGGGTGGGTATAAGAGAGGGAAGAGGGATTGAGAGAGGGGGAAGGTGGGTATGGGGGGAGAAAGAGGGGAAGGTGGGTATGGGGGGAGAAAGAGAGGAAGAGAAAGAGAGTGAGAGAGAGGGAAGAGGGGTATGGGGGGGAAGAAGAAAGGAAGAGAAAGATATATATATTTGTGAGGAATGCTGAAAAGTTCCTGGCTTTGGGTAAAAGAAAATACAGGACGATCAGTTAATTATGATTTTAAACAACGTATTCCCCCTCTCAAATTCACACACTTAATGGAGCAGTTCTTCAGTTTTTTTAAACACTTTAAAGTTGGGCCTCCAACCAAGCCTTTCACATGATACCCTTAAAGCCAGGAACTTTCAGCACCCTTTCGTGTGTGCATATATATATATATATATATATATATATATATATATATATATATATATATATATATATATCATCCTCCTCACATCGTCGTTATCGTTTAACGTCCGCTTTACATGCTGTCATGGGTTGGACGGTTTGACTGGGGGCTGGCAAGCCAGAGGGTTGGCAAGCCAGAGGGCTGTACCAGGCTCCAATCCAATCTGGCAAAGTTTCTATAGCTGGATGCCCTTCCTAACGCCAACCACTCCCAGAGTGTAGTGGGTGCTTTTTACATGCCACCAATATGAGGACCAGCCAGCTAGCACTGGTATTGACCACGCTCGAATGGTGCATTTTTCATGCCACCAGCATAGGGGCTAGTCAGGCAGCACTGGCAATGATCATGCCCGAATGATGCTTTTAACGTGCCACTGGCACAGGTGCCAATCAGGCTGTACTGTCATCGGCCATGACAACAATCTCACTTGCCTCAACAGGTCTTCACAAGCACAGATGATTGCCCAATGATTGAAGAGTACTCTTAAATGGGCTGGTTATGCTGTACTGGCATAGGCCACGGTTATGGTCTCAATTAAATTGCCAGGTCTTCTCAAGCACAGTATATCTCCAAAGGTCTCAGTCACTTGTCATTGCCTCAGTGAAGCCCAATGTTCGAAGGTTGTGCTTCACCACCTCATCCCAGGTATTCCTGGGTATGCCTCTTCCACAGGTTCCCACTACTGCTAGAATGTGACACTTTTTTACACAGCTGTCCTCATCCATTTGCAACACATGACCATACCAGTGCAGTCATCTCTCTTGCACGTGTGAGCATGCAGTAAATAGTAAATGAAAAAAACAAAACAAAGGACAAACAAAAGGATATTTGTCCTTATCTTGTTTGTTGTTAACACAACATTTCAGCTGATATACTCTCCAGCCTTCATCAGGTGTCTTGAGGAAATTTCGAACCTGGGTTCTCATTCCTAAGGTATTTTTCGATGTTATTATTATTATTATTATTATTATTATTATTATTATTATTATTATTATTTTTATTATTCAGATCACTGCCTGGAATCGAACTCGGAATCTTAACCACTACACCCACGGGCATATGGCGTAGTGGTTAGTAGCGCAGGCTACTAACCCCAAGATTCCATGTTCGATTCCATGCAGTACCTGAATAATAATAATAATAATAATAATAATAATAATAATAACAATAATGATAACATCGAAAAATACCTTAGGAATGAGAACCTTGGTTCGAAATTTCCCCAAGACACCTGATGAAGGGTGGAGGGTATATAAGCCGAAACGTTGTGTTAACAACAAACAAGATGAGGACAAATATCCGCCAAATGTAAATAATGTAAA